>NC_138741.1:40168078-40207529 GCF_965113295.1 Leuciscus leuciscus
AATGACGTAGAAATAGCGTAATGATGTAAGCGTAATGACTTGGAAATAGTGTAATGATGCAGAAATAGCGTAATGACTTGGAAATAGTGTAATGACGTTGAAATAGTGTAATGACGTAGAAATACCGTAATGACGTAGAAATAGCGTAATGATGTAGAAATAATGAAATGACGTAGAAATAGCGTAATGACGTAGAAAAAGCGTAATGATGTAAGCGTAATTACGTAGAAATAGCGTAATTACGTAGAAATAGCGTAATGACGTAGAAATAGCGTAATGACGTAGAAAAAGCGTAATGATGTAAGCGTAATGACGTAGAAATAGCGTAATGATGTAAGCGTAATGATGTAGAAATAGCGTAATGATGTAATGACGTAGAAATTGCGTTATGATGTAGAAATTGCGTTATGATGTAGAAATAGCGTAATGACGTAGAAAAAGCGTAATGATGTAAGCGTAATGACGTAGAAATAGCGTAATGATGTAAGCGTAATGATGTAGAAATAGCGTAATGATGTAGAAAAAGCGTAATGACGTAGAAATAGCGTAATGATGTAGAAATAGCGTAATGACTTGGAAATTGCGTTATGATGTAGAAATAGCGTAATGACGTAGAAAAAGCGTAATGATGTAAGCGTAATGACGTAGAAATAGCGTAATGATGTAAGCGTAATGATGTAGAAATAGCGTAATGATGTAGAAAAAGCGTAATGACGTAGAAATAGCGTAATGATGTAGAAAAAGCGTAATGACGTAGAAATTGCGTTATGATGTAGAAATAGCGTAATGACGTAGAAAAAGCGTAATGATGTAAGCGTAATGACGTAGAAATAGCGTAATGATGTAAGCGTAATGATGTAGAAATAGCGTAATGATGTAGAAAAAGCGTAATGACGTAGAAATAGCGTAATGATGTAGAAATAGCGTAATGACTTGGAAATAGCGTTATGATGTACAAATAGCGTAATGTTGAAATAGCGTAATGTAGAATTAGCGTAATGATGTAGAAATAGCGTAATGACGTAGAAATAGCGTAATGACTTGGAAATAGCGCAATTTCGTAGAAATAGCGTTATGATGTAGAAATAGCGTAATGATGTAGAAATAGCGTAATGACTTGGAAATAGCGCAATGACGTAGAAATAGCGCAATGACGTAGAAATAGCGTTATGATGTAGAAATAGCGTAATGACGTAGAAATAGCGTAATGACTTGGAAATAGCGTTATGATGTACAAATAGCGTAATGATGTTGAAATAGCGTAATGTAGAATTAGCGTAATGATGTAGAAATAGCGTAATGACGTAGAAATAGCGTAATGACTTGGAAATAGCGCAATGACGTAGAAATAGCGTTATGATGTAGAAATAGCGTAATGTAGAAATAGCGTAATGATGTTGAAATAGCGTAATGATGTTGAAATAGCGTAATGTAGAATTAGCGTAATGAAGTAGAAATAGCGTAATGACGTAGAAATAGCGTAATGACTTGGAAATAGCGCAATGACGTAGAAATAGCATTATGATGTAGAAATAGCGTAATGATGTTGAACTAACGTAATGTAGAATTATGCTGCGTTCACACCGGACGCGAATAGCGCGTCAAATTCGCGCCTGCCGCGTCTAGTTTGACGCTTGACCACTTTGTGTTAATTCGCGTGTCAAGAGCGAAATTGACGCGCGTAAAAACAAAAGTTTGAAGCGAAATTTACGCGCGTCAGAGGCGAAAGTTTCGAAACCCGTTGGCGGCTATCTTTTTTAGATGTTTATCGAGCATTAACATTAATCGAGAGAGTCACCGCTCGTATATGCTCTGGAGAGCAGAAACAGCTGCGTAGGGGACATCGTCGCTGTACTCGGGTCCACCAGACCCTCCAGAGGGTTTCAGGAGTTTCACAATTTGCTCCAGGAGCTAGGTTTGGTGGACCTAACGGTGAGGACGCTGACGAGGACAGCGTAGGCCGTAAGGCCTCGGCCTCGCGTGGTCGCTGCCTGACGAGCCCGCGCACTACAGCCCGGCGCGAGGTTCACCCTCGCCCGCACCCACCTAATCTGTCATTTATTTTTGTTTTGATAATAAATGGAGCCAGCCTCCAAAAGTGAAACCTGTCCTTTGATTTTTATACACTAAATTGTGTTTGTTGTCTTTACATTAGAATAATTATGTTTCATATAATCTAGAATAGATATGGAATAAATAGCATTCAATACAAAATGAGTATCTCTCATATATTGAAATCGAGTTTTTATGTGAAAGATTTGCTTTGTTGTGCATTTTAGTCATATTACAAAATAATTGATTGAGGCCAAACATAAAATAACATTATAAACTGTCACTTCACCACGTGACAGCAGCAAGCAGGCTCCTGATTGGTTAACGCGGCGCGAATTGACGCAGAAGTTCAGATTTTTCAACTCGGGCGGCAGACGCGAATTCGCGTCAGACGCGTGAATGCACAAATAGCACTAATAAAATCATTCGCACTTAACGTGCCAGACGCTCAATTCGCGCGAACGAGGCGTATTCGCATCTACCGCGCTGCGCTCTACGCCTCATTCGCGCCGCAGGAATTTTTTACGCACGTAACGCGTCTTTGCATTGACTTAACATTAAAATCACTCGCGCCTGACGCGCTATTCGCGTCTGGTGTGAACACACCATTAGCGTAATGATGTAGAAATAGCGTAATGACGTAGAAATAGCGTAATGACGTAGAAATACCGTAATGACGTAGAAATGGCGTAATGAGGTAGAAATGGCGTAATGACGTAGAAATAGTGCAATGATGTAGAAATAGCGTAATGACGTCAAAATAGCGTAATGTAGAAATAGCGTAGTGACGCAGAAATAGCGTAATGATGCAGAAATAGCGTGATGACGTAGAAATAGCGTAATGACGTAGAAATAGCGTAATGACGTAGAAATAGCGTAATGACGTAGAAATAGCGTAATGACGTAGAAATAGCGTAATGACGTAGAAATAGCGTAATGACGTGGAATAGCGCAATGACGTAGAAATAGCGCGATGACGTAGAAATAGCGTAATGATGTAGAAATAGCGTAATGTAGAAATAGCGTAATTATGTAGAAATAGCGTAATGTAGAAATGCCGTAATGACGTAGAAATGGCGTAATGACGTAGAAATAGCGTAATGATGTAGAAATAGCGTAATGACAGAAATAGCGTAATGACAGAAATAGCGCAATGACGTGGAATAGTGCAATGACGTAGAAATAGCGTGATGACGTAGAAATAGCGTAATGATGTAGAAATAGCGTAATGTAGAAATAGCGTAATTATGTAGAAATAGCGTAATGTAGAAATGCCGTAATGACGTAGAAATGGCGTAATGACGTAGAAACAGCGTAATGATGTAGAAATAGCGTAATGACAGAAATAGCGTAATGACGTGGAATAGTGCAATGACGTAGAAATAGCGTAAAGCGTAATGAAGTAGAAATAGCGTAATGATGTAGAAATAGCGCAATGACGTAGAAATAGCGTAATTATGTAGAAATAGCGTAATGTAGA
Source organism: Leuciscus leuciscus (assembly GCF_965113295.1). Lineage (NCBI taxonomy): Eukaryota > Metazoa > Chordata > Actinopteri > Cypriniformes > Leuciscidae > Leuciscus > Leuciscus leuciscus. The sequence goes on from NC_138741.1 coordinate 40,171,611, forward strand.
AATGCCGTAATGACGTAGAAATAGCGTAATGTAGAAATAGCGTAATGAAGTGGAAATAGCGTAATGATGTAGAAATAATTAAATGATGTAGAAATAGAGCAATGACATAGAAATAGTGTAATGACGTAAGCGTAATGACGTAGAAATAGCGTAATGATGTAGAAATAGCGTAATGACATAGAAATAGAGTAATAATGTAAGCATAATGATGTAGAAATAGCGTAATGACGTAGAAATAGCGCAATGACGTGGAATAGCGCAATGACGTAGAAATGGCGTAAAGCGTAATGATGTAGAAATAGCGTAATGATGTAGAAATAGCGTAATGTAGAAATAGCGTAATGACGTAGAAATAACGTAAAGCATAATGACGTGGAAATAGCGTAATGATATAGAAATAATGAAATGACGTAGAAATAGCGTACGTAGAAAAAGCGTAATGATGTAGAAAATAGCGTAATGACGTCGAAATAGCGTAATGATATAGAAATAGCGCAATGACGTCGAAAATAGCGTAATGATGTAGAAATAGCGTAATGATGTAGAAATAGCGTAATGACGTAGGAAAATGCATAAATATTAAGTCTGCTGTTTAAAACAATCAACCAGTGTATGAGAATATTTATTATGCGCAAACAGCGGGAAACTGTAATCTATTCCGATTTAAGCTTGTGATATAAACGCGCACATCAACCCGATCACGTTTAGCGTTCATGTAAACACTACATTCAGATTCATCAATTGGAATGATTTCAGTCCGACTGAAACAAAACTTGTGCATGTAAACAAAGCCCTTGATGTGCACATATAAATCATTTAGAATAAACACTGCAATATTCCATAAAAAATATGAATTATTCATTTTCATTTCTTGGTGACTAAATTGTAGATCTGAATTTCAATGGACCCGTTTCACAATAGTAGACAATGGCAATCTACAGTCACCATGAAATCAACTATCTATCTATAAATTACAGAAACGTCTGTCTGTCTGTGTGTGTGTATGTCTGTTAACCACATATCTCTCGAACCGTTAGTCCGATGGATTTCAAACTCGACAGGTGTCTCGCTACGGGCACGAGTAAGTGCAGTGCCAAGTTTGACGTTGTTTGGATGAGAAATGCTAAAGATATCGTTAAATATATAATTTTTAAAGGTTGTGGTTTAAAAATAAACATTCTGACATCTGCCAGCTACATTGTTTACTTCTGAATATTATAGTTTGGTTCCTTCTGAATATTATAGTTTGGTTCCTTCTGAATATTATAGTTTGGTTCCTTCTGAATATTATAGTTTGGTTCCAGAATGTGATAAATCCATTTTGATTAATTTGAGTAAAAATGTGTTTTCTTTACCAAGAAAGTGGCAAGATGAAAACCACTATTTTCTGTTTAAAACTTTCACATAGTATCTTTAGGTTATAATATCATAAAAAATTCATATCCAGATTTGGATTTTCAAAGATCTATTATAAAAACTGATTATTTTCCCCAAAAAATGCAATAAATTCATGACACTTTTTTTTCAAAATGCTATCATATTGAAACTGTTGAAATCAGCCATCACTAAGAAATATCTCCTGAACTTTTTTGACGGCGATCAGCTCACAAATACTGATTTTGCACGGGCACTTTGCACTGCTCCCTGAATCGACGCGCTTATTCATTTGTGGATGTTAACAGAATCTGTAAGTCAGCTATGCTGTTTACTTCTGAATATTATATTTCATTCTGGTGCGCTTAAAGTTATCGCTACTGTGTAACGATAGCCTATGCTATTCACCAACTAAACATATCCTATTCAATGTGTTCACAGTCTCTTTCACGGGCATCATTTGTAGTAGCCTATTCACAAACTGTTTCCTCAAGCATAGCGTTTTCTCGGAGTTCACTGTGTGCTTTCTACCATGCACAAATATGTGTGTAATTGTAACAATGAGCACTCAAACACACCAAACCAAAAATTACTAAAAACACACTCAAAAACTGATTTTGCACGGGCATTTTGCACTAGCACTTAGAAGGTTGTGGTATTCATAAACACTCAGTCAGCTACACTGTTTACTTCTGAATATTATAGTTTATTCACAGCCATCATTTGTAGTAACCTAGCCTGCTCCCTGAATTCAATGCGTTCACAGTCTCTTTCACGAGCACCAAACCAACAATTACTAAAAACACACACAAAAACTGATTTTGCACGGGCATTTTGCACTAGTATATATGATGAAGAGAGCGGGGCTATAACCTGTCACTCACATGAGACCCACCAATAGAAAACCACAACCATCCAACCAATTCCCCACGGACACAATCAAGCCCCGCCCACATTTGTTGTTGATCCAGAAGCGTTTCACTCGGATATACGGCACTATAGGGAAGAAAAGCAATCAGAATCAGATTTATGTTGACCTGTAGTTGGTCCACTAGCGTTGTGTTGTAGTGCAGCTTGACGAGCCGGTTTCTCTCGACAGGAGCGTGTGACTCTGGCCAGGAGGATCGAGAAGATTGAGTTCTTCCACAGCCGAGAGACGCAGCACAACTCCTGGGTCCGGCAGGCGGCCGAGGCCATGGACATCGATGTGGACGACGACCTGCTGATGGGTACGAGCTTCTGAAGTGGCATGAGCAGTGTTTACAGTGTGACCTTTCACCCCTGACCTGTGGCCTGTGCGTTTCAGGAGGCGTTAAAGATGAGGATGATGACCGCGAGCAGCAGAGGCTGATGAAAAGCCTGAAGAACCAGCTCAAGCAGCTGATCTCCCAGCCGGTCTTCAGACACCAGATGAAGACCAAGTACCCGACGCAGATGGGCAAACTAACCCTGCCTCAGCTGCCCGTCGCCACAGCGGACACTGCGCTCGCCAGCATGAGCCGCGACAGAGCGACCGCTAGCGTGAGCCGCGACAGAGCGACCGCCAGCGTGAGCCGCGACAGACCGACCGCCACACTGCAGCGCTGACTGGGTTAAACAGAGGATGGTGTTTACATGTGTGAAGGACAGTGGAAATGCACTGTTACCAAAGGGCGGGACTTTTAAATCATCTTACTTCTGTCAGAAAGCAGGGGGGACGTCTGGGACTGAAGAACATGATCCAGCAGAGAGACGTGTAAAGCGTCTAGTGTTTTATGTCTAGTGGTGTCTACTTCATGGACTGATCCTGATCTGTTCATCTGTAAATGACTGCCTTTAGAAATGTATTGTGAACACAGACCTGATGTTTATATATGAGAAATAATGAACTAGAGATCTTGTAGACTTAGTTTTAAAAAAAGTAAGTGTTCATTTATTTCCTTTAATTTTTCTCTGTTAATTTTAAATCTGTCATGTTTTCTCCATTTGGGCGTTTCACCCAAACATTCTCACATCTTTTACTCTCGTCGTTTCAAACCCATGTGATAGACGGTTAAAGGCTGGAGATGCAAACAAACCTCAAATGGAGTGATTCAGCTGAACCGTCACACTGTCTATCACTGAGATGATTACAATGAAATACTGATAAGCCAGTTGTTTTGCATAATAAAAATATGTGAACGGGATTGTTTGATCATCTCTTTAATGCACATTTGAGTTTAATGCGCAGCGTCTCTAACAATCTCTTATTCATTCAGCGTTCATAAACAGCAGGAACAATCAGAAACACTGAACTGTTTCACACTGACTCTGTCAAGAATGGAAGCTTGTTTTCACCTCAGAATAAAACAATTTAAAATATAATTGCAAGTTTATATCTTGCAATTCTGACTTCTTTTCTCAGAATTATGAGAAGTTGCAATATAATATTTTGCGGTGCACACATATACAGTAAATATAGGCCTTTACATATACACATTTTATTTTAAACCTTTTAGGGGACATTTTTCAGAATTACCTTATTAAAATCTACTTGAATCTGCATATCTGTGTTGTTCAAATACCTACATTTACCAATTACTTCAATCAACCACAATTCTATAGACTGTTACCCATGAAATCTTTCAAGCATCAACTAAAGCCATTTTATACACTGCAAAGGTGGAACAGAAACTGCACGTGACATGGCATTTATGTTTATTTAAGAGTCAAAGATACAAAGGTGTGCACATCCTAAACCCCCTAACTGGGCTCAGGTGCAGGACAACAACAAATCAAAAATAGAAAAAAACAACCTTTTCTATTTATGATTATTTACACAGGCCTACTGTTTAATGCTGCTTATGTATTTACATTGCATAAGGGAAATAGTTTATAAACATGGTTTATAGGGGTGAGGCTGCTATATTATGACTAAATAATTATGGTTCATTAATGATTAATAGCCTTCATTGGGGGATCATGTCTTCATTAGGGGATATCATGCCTTCATTAGGGGATATCAAGCCTTCATTAGGGGGGGATCATGCCTTCATTAGGGGATATCAAGCCTTCATTAGGGGGGATCATACCTTCATTGGGGGGGGTCAAGCCTTCATTAGGGGATGTCAAGCCTTCCCTAGGGGTGGTCAAGCCTTCATTAGAGGGGGGAGTCAAGCCTTCATTAGGGGATATCAAGCCTTCATTAGGGGATCATGCCTTCATTAGGGGGGGGAGTCAAGCCTTAATTAGGGGATATCAAGCCTCCATTAAGGGGGATCATGCCTTCATTAGGGGATGTCAAGCCTTCATTAGGGGATGTCAAGCCTTCATTAGGGGGATCATACCTTCATTAGGGGATATCAAGCCTTCATTAAGGGGGATCATGCCTTCATTAGGGGATGTCAAGCCTTCATTAGGGGGCATCATACCTTCATTAGGGGATGTCAAGCCTTCATTAGGGGGGGATCATGCCTTCATTAAGGGGGGTCAAGCCTTCATTAGGGGGGGTCATGCCTTCATTAGGGGATATCAAGCCTTCATTAGGGGATATCAAGCCTTAATTAGAGGGGGTCAGACCCCCCAAACCCTCTCACTCTCACACAGTCTGGTGGCGTGAGCAGCTGTGACAGTGTCCATCTACTGTGGCATCTTCATCACTGTGGCTCCGCTGCTCCTGCTCTTCATCACTGTGGCTCCGCTGCTCCTGCTCTTCAGCTGTATTCTGCCGGAAGTGCTTTTCTTCGCTGTCGCAGCACTGCTGTCTGTGAGTCTCATAGCTCTTCTCTCCAGGTCTGCTTTCTCCACCATGAACTCCTTTGAAAGCATGTGAAGAAAGAAACAAGTTGTTGATTGAGTTTGAGTAAGTGGCGTCGGTTGAATGTCACTGAAGCGCCGGCACCTTTATCATGTCCATCATGGTTGCCGCGTCCATGCCGTCCAGAGGGCCGTAGTGGCTCAGGTAACACTGCTCTCCGAGGTTTCTCACGGCTATCAGGATGTTCCCCACTTCCTCCACCTGCCGAAGAAACCGCAACATCACAGACATTAACACAAAATAAAATGTGGCGCTTTTCTAAGCGGGTAAAAAGGATAACTATAATGTATGGCGGAATAGCACTTGGGACTTGGGAGCACTTCGACTCGGCGCAGTAAAAAGTCACGTTGGTTCTAATGACAGAAGTGAGAGGGAGAGGATTTTTCAAGCGCGACTTTTTACTGCGCCGAGTCGAAGTGCTTCCAACTTCAAGTGCTATTCCGCCATACATTATAGTTATCCTTTTTACCCGCTTAGAAAAGCACCACGTTTTATTTTGTGTCACCATATTTGGTCGTGTAACTACTCGTGTAACTGTATTTAAATAGGGAAAACATGGAGGTGTTTGGTCGCTTCTAACTTCATCTCTGTTTGGTCCCTAATGAATGACCTGGGCTAAGCTAAGTGCTATCAAAGTGTCGCCGCGCGCCAGAGCGATTGAGTGCACGCACTGAGACGAGAGAGGTATGTATCAACTCGTCTTAGTTAAGGGAATAACATAGTTTAATATGAAAAAACGGTGAAGTATCCCTTTAAGGACTACAACAAACGGCTGGTAGGGACTACACGACATTCCTCCCGAATATGCTAATTAATAACTAGAAGATAACTACACATAAGCTACATAACTTCATCAACTAACCATTCAGAAATGTCCTGTTGCTTCTACATGTTGTCACTTCTTGAGTCTCTCCATCTTTGTCTGACTCTGGTTTGAACATAAAAAGCTAAACGTTTTTTAAATTTCCAGTGCATGTGTGTGTGAGGTAAAAGGACACAAGCTGTTGAAGCCCTGCCCTCTGTGCTTGGAGCAGCAGCTCATTTGCATTTAAAAGAACACACACAAAACGGTGCGTTTTTGCTCACCCTCAAAAAGTTGACAATTTTAACATGCTATATAAAAATATCTGTGGGGTATTTTGAGCTAACACTTCACACACACACTCTAGGGACATCAGAGACTTATTTTACATCTTGTGAAAAGGGCATTATACCACCCCTTTAAGATGCGTTTTGGTCGATCGGATCACAAGTTGACGTTACCCGTTTACACCTGGTGTTTTAATCTGTCTCTTTCGTCCACTTTCAACCCTTTCTATCCTATCCTGGGGAGTGTCTATGAGTGGGTAAATGTATGTTTTTTTTTCCGATCTAATAGACAAAATAAGCTCGCGCAAATTACATATGAACACGACCAGAGACGACGGAGAAACACACGGAGAGCATCAGCTTTAGTTTCTGCTCTGACAGACACAAGACCAGACAAACGATGTGACTGTGTTAGAAATCAGCCGAACGATGAGAGAACATTTGGAATCTTGGTATGTTTTTCGTCTTCAAACCAAACTTGTGTCTCCAGCCGACAGTTTAAATCCCGTCTGGTTAGCGCGCTTCCCATAATGTTTAAAACACACAATCTCAAACACACCTGAGCGAGATAATCAAGGTCTTCAGGATCTCTATAAGATCTGAGGTCGGTGTGAGGAACCCTGCTCTACACGTTCTCATGAGGTCTCAGTGTTTGTACTGTGAGGGCTTAGACCTGGTCTCTGGAGTGGGACATGTGCATGTGAAGCGTCATCTCCAGCTGCTTGTTCCTCTCACTGGTCTGATCCAGCAGTGTCTGTCGCTCGGACAGCTCCTGGTTAGCCATCTGCCTCAAGCACAAAAACACGTCAGTATGTCACGCGTGTGTAACGAGCCCGTAATGCTGGTTTCACTGATGTGAATGTACCAGTTTGTAGGTGTTGTGCTGCTGTTTGAGGGCGTCCAGCTGGTCCTGGCTCGTCTTCATCTCGTCCGTCAGGCTGTTTAACTTCTGCAGAAGATCCTGTCGGCTGATGCTCAGAGTCTCGTAGCGTCTGATGATCGCCGTCACCAGCTCCGTCCGGTACCCTAGATAGTCTGCACAGCGGGGATGAGACTAAAGGCCCGTTCACACCAAGAACCATAACTATATCAGCGTCCACACCGGACAATATCATATCTGTTTATTATAGGGCTGTCAAATAGAATTTTTTATTTCGAATATTCGTAAAAAAAAAAAAAATGCACATTCGAATGCAAAAACCGTGCATTCGAATTTTTGGTGTGTCGAGAGGCGCGCGAGACATGACGATGACGTAACTGAAGCGGTTTGTTCCTGTTAGTGTATCCAGTACAGCAGGTGTGGCTGCATTCTTCATTTGTAAAATGGCGGGAAATGGCTTCATGCTGACGAAAGCCTCTCAGTTGGAGGCAAAAATCGTGCAATGACACTTACATTTACATTTTACATTTATGCATTTGGCAGACGCTTTTATCCAAAGCGACTTACATTGCATTATCCTATACATTTATACATAGGTATGTGCAATCCCCTGGGATCGAACCCACAACCTTGCGTTGTTAACGCAATGCTCTTACCACTGAGCTACTGGAAAGCTGATCACTTGACCAAACCTGCACATCGGTCAGATCTGAGTGTGTGTGTGTGTGTGAGTGTGTGCGTTCATCAGCTGAAACACTGTCAACAGAAAGCACTCAGCACTCGCTCAGATCAAGAGCGTCTGGTGTTTTTGATGATCAATATGTAGATGTAGTGAGTAGAAGTGGAGTGTTTCTGAATGCCAGTTTGCTATTGTGTGTTCATGTAGTTCATTATGCTGTGTGTTTTCTCAGGTTACTGATGCACAAACACAGTTTTATGCACCATAGTAACCTACTTTTACTTGCATGCACATTAAGAAAATTATATTTTATTTTAAAACAATTTTTTCAAAAGTTAATGCACTTTAAAAAGTTAATGTCGTTTCATTTCAATAAAAGATGCGATGCTTGATTTGGTTTATATTTGCTTATTGCGCTCGCTTGAGCCCTCTTGTGGGCATAGGAGACACTACAGCATTTTTTTCTTCTAACATAGTATTGCCTTTAGAATTCTAATATAATTCGAATTTAGCTTTTCAGCCATTTTGACAGCCCTAGTTTATTATAAGTGCTGCAGTTTCGTCTGTCGCTTTAAATGCTTGAGTTCTTTAAAGCAGGATGGATTCTGATTGGCTGTCAATGTTTTTATCATTCATGAGCTGGAAAAGAAATTTGTTTTGAAAGAGATTACAGTGGCATTGTTCCTGTGTCGTTATAGTTGAGGTGTGGCTATTATATTTAGAACTATATCTTTATCGTTATAGTGATCGTTCCTGGTGTGAACGGCCTATAGACTAAATAAAAGATAGTTTTCTGTCCAAATGTTCTTACTGTCTGGAAGTAAATCAAGAGTCTTCATCAGAAAGTCCTCGAATATCTTAAATTTGTTCACTCGCTCTTTTAAATACAGTCGTCTGTTGAATAAAGAAAACATGATTAATGCACATCTCAACTTTAACAGTCATAAGATTTCAGATTTTGTTTAAAACTGGTTTGAGGTATATGTGTGTTTGAGTGTGTCTGATCCGTGTACTCGTCAGTACTGCTGTAAACCACTGGACTGTCTTTACTAGTTACCTTGCCTGTAAGTCTTGGAGATGTGAGGACAGTTCAGCTTTCTCCTTTTCCTTCAGCTCATTCTGCTGTCTCTCCATCTGGAATTTCTTCAGCGCACGGCGACGTTTCAGCTCGTTCTCCTCCACAAACTTCTCAAATTCTGCTGCTCTTTGTTTTGTCTGTGTGAGGAGACATGATCTCAAGCAAACATGATCGAACAACAGTTTCATCCACTAATGTACCGTAACCCCAAACAAACAGCTGGAGGGTATATCTGTATAACGATAACTATAATCCACACTGGACGATATCGTTCCGTTTATTATAAGCGCTGCAGTTTGTTGTCTGTTGCTTTAAATGCTTGAGCTCTTTAAAGAAGGATGATTCTGATTGGCTGTTTTTATCCTTCATCAGCTGGAGAAAAATTGCTCAGAAAGATATACAAAGGACTTCCGGTTTTGACATGAGAGAGTAGCACACGTTTCACGACGACTCCGTATTTTTTTTATATAACTTCGTCAGAACATCTCTTTAGTAATTGTAACACTAATAAAATTATAGTCCCGCATCCTGCAAACTACTAGCCGACTATAGGATTCAGTTTGTTCAGTTCTCTAAACATGCCGGGCAAATCTCGAAAAGCTCCAGACCAGGCCTTGACACCCTCCGGCGCCAATGTGGAGGAAACGCCTGAGAAAGACACTCCAGAGTCCGATAATTCAGCTATCCTCAATGCCATCTCCTCTCTTCGCATGGAACTTCTTTTAATCAAATCTGACATTGGGGAAATTATTGACTCAAAAATCGAGCAGCTATCACTATCCGAGGGGAATTATCCGAGGGGAATTATCGACATTCAAAAAGAGGCCAACGCGGCAATTTCGGAGATTAAAGTTACGGTGGACGATCATGCTGCGAAATTAACGAGCCTGGAAAATCATGCTTCCACTTCTTCTGACACGATGGTTAAGATGGAACAAGATTTGGGAAAGCTAAAGCTTACAGTGGAGCAACTCACAGAAAAATGCACAGACCTCGAGAGCCGCAGCAGAAGACAAAACATCCGCATACTGAACATTAAAGAGGGTGCTGTATCCGGAGTTAAACCTAGAGATTTCGTTGCCCAACTCCTTGCAGAGGCCTTGTCACTAGACAAACCCCCGCACGTGGACCGCACCCACCGAGCTCTACGTGCCCGTCCTGGAAGTGATGAACCACCACGGGCCTTCATTTTGCGTTTGCATTACATTCATGAGATGGAAGAAATAATGCAAAAAGCTGCTAGGATGCAACAGATTTTCTTTAAAGGCCAAAGAGTTAACATTTTCCCGGACTATCCGCCGGCTGTGGTAAAGCGACGCGCACTCTTCAAACGTGCGAGGGAGTTGTTGAAAGATAAGCCAGGAGTTAAATACGGACTGCAATATCCAGCGAAACTGAGAGTCTCGCACAACGGCAAAGAGTATTTCTTCACCGATCCTGACAAAGCGGTCAAGTTTGCTGAACGTAACTTTGAAATTCCAGGATCAGTCTAACTGTACATTCACACCACCGCCGACTTGAGCTTCCAAAGTTACCGGAAGTCATTCATTTTCAATGGAAGCTGGCTTCTCTCAGCTGCAAGGAGCATCAAATCCATCGGCGTCGCGTTTTGGGCGTTTTGAGCGTCAATCAGAAAGTTGAAAGTAGCTCAACTTTATGGTAATGAGCTATGACGCGGTTCAGCGGCAAGCAGCGGCAAAATGCCAGAAACCAATCAGAATATAGACGTCCTTCGCGCTGGCTGATTCCAGAGAAACATACGATGTAAACTTTTGTTCCTACCAAAACATTAGTTCCGAGAAAATGGAGGAGAAGTTGATCATCGCCGTTGCTGGGTTTCTTATCATTATCGGATTAATTGCACAGTTTAACCATAGAGTGAAAGTTTATCATTTGCATGTGTTTTTAAGTCCTGTCAGTTTAACAGGGCGCGCTTGACAGGGCATATATAAGAACGAGCAGAGAGAGAGAGAGCCCCGGCCGCGCGCGCGCACTCACTATTAATGATAATAATAGCTAATTATTATTTTTTCCCGACCAAATGTGACCAAAACGGTTATAAAAATGCTGTCATTATAACATTTCATGGTGTGACCATAGACTGTAAAGGGTGTGACACAGACTTCAGAGCGGCCAAAGCGTCAACAAACTTCCCCGTACTTTTTGACAAGCGTCCTTGACAGGGCGGCCAGAGCTTCTTTGCAGCTCAAGTCGGTGGCGGTGTGAACGTACAGTAAGGGACGCTGTTGGACTGAGTCAAGTAAGATCAACATAACGTAACTGACGAAAACGTATTGACTGTTTGCATGATGTTTATAAAACTCATGTCGTGTTATTTACATTGAGATGTTCACCCTGAACTCTTTATTACGGAGTTGTGCTGATACGAGTTTTCTTTTTTGTGTGTGTGTGGAAGTTTAAGATTTGATACCATTTTGATTATATTTTTTGTCATTATATTCAATTTGTTTCGTAATTCCGTGTCGCGCCGCGAGTTCTGTAGTCGGTCAGATGACGGGATTAATGTTTGAGTTTTGGGGAATGGGGGGTAGGGGCCTGTTTAAAAGGGTGCAAGGTATGAAACAAGCAGTGATAATGATTAGCCTGATTTTCAATCACGTAAAGAATAATGACAACTCAGAGTAACAGAAGGGGTCTCAAATTTACATTGTGGAATGTAAAAGGATTAAACCATCCGGTTAAGAGAAGCAAGATATTATCACATCTAAAATCTCTCTCCACAGATATAATATTTCTGCAGGAAACTCATCTCAAAGTGGACTCCAAAGACAAATTAAAATCCGGATGGATAGGACAGATCTATCAATCAAATTTTTTACATAAATCTAGGGGGGTAGCTATCTTATTACGAAAGGGGGTCCCATTTAAACAAAAAGCCCTGAGTGCCGATCGGGATGGCCGTTATGTTATTCTATCTGGTGAGGTTTATGGCTTCCCGATTACGTTGATAAATGTATACTGTCCAAATTCCGATGAACCAGACTTTTTTAGAAAAGTATTTTCTCTTATCCCCAATATATCCCAAACAAATCTTGTTATAGGCGGGGACTTTAATTGTGTCCTTGATGCATATCTCGATAGATCATCGTTTAAAATCTCACCGCAATCCAATTCAAGAAATTTTTTGAATGCATTCATTAATAATTCTAATTTAGTAGACATATGGAGACTTATGCACCCAACCGAAAGAGATTATACATTTCACTCGCATGTACATAATGTATATACTCATATTGACTATTTCTTGGTGGACAACAACCTTATTTCTAATATCCTAAATTCCAAAATTCACGATATACTGATTTCAGACCACGCCCCAGTTTCATTTGAAGTTGTCCTTGATCAAACATCTTCTATCCGCCCTCTATGGAGGATGGACCCTCAACTTATTGAAGACCCTAAGTTCATTGATTACATGAGTTCACAACTGGAAAAAAAATTGAAAGCAATGATAAGCCAGAGACATTATCAGGACTGCTCTGGGAAACTTTAAAAGCTTATATAAGAGGTTGTGTTATATCATATCAGGGGTCCCGAAATAAACTTTACAAAACGAAACTAATTGATTTAGGGAAACAAATGCATCGGTTAGACAATGAAAATGCACTAAACCCCTCACCTGATACTCATAAGAAAATTCTACAGTTAAGGTTTGAATACAATAAAATAGTCTCTACTAAAATAAATAAAACTTTTCATTTCGTTAAACAGAAATACTTTGAATTTGGGGAGAAGCCCCATAAATTATTAGCCAGACAATTGCGAAAAATAGATAGTGAAAGAACAATTCATAAAATACAGACAAAAAGTGGGACACAATGTATCGCAAATAAAGAGATAAACCAATGTTTTAAGGAATTTTACTCAAAGTTATACTCTTCAGAAACTGATTTGGACCCACAAACAATGGATGAATTTGTACGTAAATGTACTCTTCCCACTCTATCCCCAGATGATCGGAATATAAATAAAGATATCTTAATAAAGATATCTCTTTGGAGGAATTGAAGAACACAATAAACTCTTTAAAGAGCATGAAAACTCCTGGCCCAGACGGGTTACCAGCCGAACTATATAAAAAATTCAGCGACATCCTTACTCTTTATTTGCTTAAAACTTATCAGCAAGCATTAACAACTGGACTACCGCCAACCTTTTCTGAAGCTATTATCACAGTAATTCCTAAAAAAGGTAAAAATCCTGAAGAAGTTGAGGGATACAGACCTATCTCCCTTATTAATGTTGATCAAAAAATATTATCCAAGACACTTGCTAATAGACTTGGCAAATTAATTAACAAACTGGTTAACACAGATCAGAATGGATTTATTCCAGGAAGAAGTACTATACATAATACTAGACACCTGTTTAATATAATTTATCATCCCAAGGCAATCCGAGACAATTTGGTTGTAATCTCATTGGATGCCGAAAAGGCATTCGACCGAGTAGAATGGCGTTATTTATTTGCTATCCTTGAGAAATTTAATATGGGAGATGAGTTTATAAATTGGATTAAAATTTTGTACAGTAGTCCATCGGCGCGGGTTCTAACAAATAAAACAATATCGAAGCCGTTCTATCTTCAAAGAGGAACCAGACAGGGCTGTCCTCTCTCACCCCTTTTGTTCGCTTTAATAGTAGAACCTCTGGCAGAAACCATTCGATCTATAACACTTTAACACTTCAAACACTGTTAACAAAATATCACTCTACGCGGACGATATTTTGCTTTATACTACCCAACCTCAGGTGTGCTGTTATACCCCTTCCTGTTATTCTCAAAACTATTACTAACTTTGGAAAATTCTCTGGCTTTAAAGTAAATTTTGAAAAAAGTGAACTCATGCCCATTGGTCAGAAGGATTTATCTGTAATACACTCCTCCCCATTTAAAGTTTCCACGGAAAAAAATACATATTTAGGAATAGTGGTTACTTCTAAATATAATTTACTACTCAAAGCTAATTTCAACCCCTTACTAAGTTACAAACCTGTATACACTATTGGAAAACTCTCCCGATCTCCTTAATTGGCAGAATAAATGCGATAAAAATGATATTTCTCCCTCAAATCTTATATTTATTTCGTAATATTCCAATACTTTTGCCCAAGTCATTCTCTGGCAGAAACCATTCGATCTATAACACTTTAACACTTCAAACACTGTTAACAAAATATCACTCTACGCGGACGATATTTTGCTTTATACTACCCAACCTCAGTCACACCTAGATTCGATTGTTCTTCCTTTTCTATGGAACTATAAGGGTCACAGAAACAAAAAAATACACCTTTGTAAACCCAAACATGAGGGGGGGGGTTGGCCCTTCCGGATTTTCGCATTTATTACTGGGCCACTCACTTACAAGTTTTTGCACTATGGTTGGAACAGTCGGCTAATGCCCCAGAATGACTTCAGATGGAGCGGGATTACTGCCATCCCTATGATCTTGGAGCAGTGCTGCTTTCCCCAGTGATATTAGACCAAACTGTAGTTAATGGTTTTGTCATTAAAAGTCAGTTACGTATTTGGAGACAGATAAGAGATTACCTTAATATAAAATCACTCTCCCTCTTAATCCCGATCGCAAATAACCCATCATTTCCCCCTTCAAGGTTGGATTCGACCTTTAATCAATGGAAGGAATTGGGTATATGCACAGTCAAGGACCTTTATTTGGATGGAGCGTTAGCTTCCTTTACGCAACTACAAAAGAAATACAACCTTCCAAAAAAAATTTTTTTCAGATTTTTACAGATAAGAAATTACTTGCGTACACATAATGTCGCCCTGGATGAGGTCCCGCCCTCAATTGGTGATGATTGTCTCATTCAGTTTAGAGGAAACAAAAATCAGTTATCTTTAATTTATGGAAAGTTACAAGCAGCTACTTCTCCCTCTACAAGCTTGATTAGAGAGGAATGGGAACGAGAGATGGGGATTGGAATCTCTGAAGAGATTTGGCAGAATGGTTTAGAGGATATTGATAAACAATCGGTCAATACAATATTATGCCTCATTAAATTTAAGGTCTTACATAGATTACATTTCTCAAAAAAGAAATTACATAGGTTTTTCCCCAATGTCTCGCCTCTTTGTGATAATGCAAATCAGAGGATGCTGATTTAGCCCATAGTTTTATTTTCTGCCATAAAATACAGGGATTCTGGTGTGAGTTTTTTAAAATGCTTTCAGATGTACTTAATGTAAACTTGGAACCAGACCCAGTGCTCATTATATTAGGACATTCTAACCATGTATATTCATTGAACAGTGCTCAAAAGAAATTTCTCACATATTGTCTGATAACAGCCAAGAAACTGTACTGTTTTGGAAAAAGGTTTACCCTCCTGATGCTAAATTATGGCTTGAGGAACTGATGTCTACTCTACACCTGGAATGAACTAGATACCTTTGGAAAGGCAACATTGGACAATTCCACAAGATTTGGGACTCTTTCATCTGCTACCTTAATAGGAATGTTACTCCTTAATGCAATGTATTGTAGGCTGACCTAAGTGCTGTGTATTAATGTCACTGGATTGTATATTAACAGGCGGGGGATGGGGTGTTTATATATATATATATATATTTTTTTTTTTTTTTTGCATATAAGAAAATCAATTCTGGAACCTGTAATTATTTCAAGGCTACTTGTTGTTTGAATAAAAAACCCATTTGACAAAAAAAAGAAAGATATACAAACGATATTGTTTCTCTGTGCAGTCGTAGTTATAGTTGAGGTGTGGACTCTTTGTGTTACTCTTTTACATTTAGAACGATTTTTAAAACTGTCTTTATTGTTATAGTTATCGTCCTTGATGTGAACTAGGGCTGTCAAAATTGCTCAAAAATGACGTTCGAATATTCCCTCTAAAAAACACACGAATATTCGAACTATTCGAACATCTGGTTGCGCATTTTTTCAATGACGCGCATTACGTCAATAACAGGACAAATTAATACAAAGAGACATACATAACTTGTATAGGTAGTTAATTTAAGTTTAAACATATTTGACAATGTATTACCAACACAAAACCAAGTAAATAAACTAATGGCCAAGACCGCAGACTCGCTCACTCGCAGGCACTCTCTCTCTCTCTCTCTCTCTCTCTCTCGCGCCCTCGCGCTCACGCTCTCTCTGCTCATAACGGTTTAAATGAACAACAATAAGCACATGTTGAGTGCTGATCAAGAGTTTTGTGCAAGCAATTTAAGGTCGCGACTCTTGCCCCAAATATAGCAGGCTTCATTCAGTGATTGAAACAAATGTATTAACATTAATTGAAGTTTTACAGTATAGAACCGACATTGAACGCTCCGAGTGAGCTGTGGTAAACATGGAACTTTTCTGTTTAACTTTAAATAAAATGAGGCACACAATTCCGAGAAATGTGACAACAAAGAACTTTTACCCTGAGGTTCATAAAAAATAAAGTGCTATTAAAAAAGAAAAAGGCTACTTACATTATTGGTGCTTGTATTAAAAAAAGGAAAAACTGACTGCAATTTATTCCATTGTCTTTTAGTGCACTGTCAACTTTCAGCAGTGACGCTGTGCTAGACAGTGCGACTCGTGTGACCTGTCCCTCAAGTCTTGTTTATACTCGACGCGTCCGCACGAGCGCGAATCGCCCCCTATCGTTTCAAAGAATAGTACAACGGCGAGCGCGTCGAGTATAAACGCCTCGTCCGTTTGGGGGAGGTGCGCGCGCAGTCTGCGGAGACTCGCGCTGTGGAGACAGGCGAAAGTATAAACAAGGCTTCAGGCAGCGCGCGCGCCCACTCGCAAAGCAGACAGCCGCGCCTCTGCTTCCGCGGGCGTGTTTTTCCATATTCGAAATTCACATTCGAATATTAATTTTCACGTTCGAATTTCTGTTTTTTAAAACTATTCGAATATATATTCGAATTTAGAATATTCGTTGACAGCCCTAATGTGAACGGGCCTATAGATTGTGTTTTACAGTACACACTTGACTGTGAATGAATGCGATAGAGTTTTTCAGCAGGGGGAGTCAGAACCCTACAGTCCTACATGTAAGTGCAGGAGAACCCCTGATCTCGCTCACCTCAGTCTGTCTCTGCTGTAGCTGAGCTCTTCTCTCTCGCAGGATCTTCATGCAGTCGTGAACCTGCTGTCGTTTCTCCATCAGCTGCGTGTTCATCTCGTCCACCTCCACACGCTTCTTCAGGACCAGTGTGGACTGCAGTGTGTTCACGCCCGTCTCCAGGAGCCCGCTGGAGCTCTGCAGCACATCACCAGCAAATCACATTACCAGCAAATCACCAGCACATCACCAGCAAATCACATTACCAGCAAATCACCAGCACATCACCATCACATCACCAGCAAATCATATCACCAGCACATCACCATCACATCACCAGCACATTAGCAGCACATCACCAGCACATTACCAGCAAATCATATCACCAGCACATCACCAGCACATCACCATCACATCACCAGCACATCACCATCACATCACCAGCACATCACCATCACATCACCAGCACATTACATCACCAGCACATCACGAGCAAATCACCAGCAAATCACATCACCAGCAAATTACATCACATCACCAGCAAATTACATCACCAGCACATCACATCACCAGCAAATCACATCACCAGCACATCACATCACCAGCACATCACATCACCAGCACATCACCAGCATATCACATCACCAGCAAATCACATCACCATCACCAGCACATTACCAGCAAATCACATCACCAGCACATCACCAGCACATCACATCACCAGCACATCACCAGCAAATCACATCACCAGCACATCACATCACCAGCAAATCACATCACCATCACATCACCAGCACATTACCAGCAAATCACCATCACATCACCAGCACATTACCAGCAAATCACATCACCAGCACATCACATCACCAGCAAATCACATCACCAGCAAATTACATCACATCACCAGCAAATTACATCACATCACCAGCAAATCACATTACCAGCAAATCACATCACCAGCACATCACATCACCAGCACATCACCAGCAAATCACATTACCAGCACATCACATCACCATCACATTACCAGCACATCACATCACCATCACATTACCAGCACATCACATCACCATCACATCACCAGCAAATCACATTACCAGCAAATCACATCACCAGCACATCACATCACCAGCACATCACCATCACATCACCAGCACATCACATCACCAGCACATCACATCACCAGCAAATCACATCACCATCACATCACCAGCACATTACCAGCACATCACATCACCATCACATCACCAGCAAATCACATCACCAGCACATCACATCACCAGCAAATCACATCACCATCACATCACCAGCACATTACCAGCAAATCACATCACCAGCACATCACCAGCACATCACATCACATCACCAGCACATCACCAGCAAATCACATCACCAGCACATCACATCACCAGCAAATCACATCACCAGCACATTACCAGCAAATCACCATCACATCACCAGCACATTACCAGCAAATCACATCACCAGCACATCACCATCACATCACCAGCAAATCACATCACCAGCAAATTACATCACATCACCATCACCAGCAAATCACATCACCAGCACATCACATCACCAGCACATCACCAGCAAATCACATTACCAGCACATCACATCACCATTACATTACCAGCACATCACATCACCATCACATCACCAGCAAATCACATTACCAGCAAATCACATCACCAGCACATCACATCACCAGCACATCACCATCACATCACCAGCACATCACATCACCAGCACATCACATCACCAGCAAATCACATCACCATCACATCACCAGCACATTACCAGCACATCACATCACCATCACATCACCAGCAAATCACATCACCAGCACATCACATCACCAGCAAATCACATCACCATCACATCACCAGCACATTACCAGCAAATCACATCACCAGCACATCACCAGCACATCACATCACCAGCACATCACCAGCAAATCACATCACCAGCACATCACATCACCAGCAAATCACATCACCAGCACATTACCAGCAAATCACCATCACATCACCAGCACATTACCAGCAAATCACATCACCAGCACATCACCATCACATCACCAGCAAATCACATCACCAGCAAATTACATCACATCACCATCACCAGCAAATTACATCACATCACATCACCATCACATCACCAGCAAATCACATCACCAGCACATCACATCACCAGCACATCACCATCACATCACCAGCAAATCACATTACCAGCAAATCACATCACCAGCACATCACATCACCATCACATCACCATCACATCACCAGCAAATCACATTACCAGCAAATCACATTACCAGCAAATCACATCACCAGCACATCACATCACCAGCACATCACCATCACATCACATCACCATCACATCACATCACCAGCAAATCACATTACCAGCAAATCACATCACCAGCACATCACATCACCATCACATCACCAGCAAATCCAGGGCTTGAATTTCGGCGCGGGATTGCAGGTATTGCGCATAATTTTTATAATTCCCGCAGGTCTCCCACTTATAATGCGGGAAATTCCCGCAAACATTGATTCACTTTAGCCTGTAGGTTGTATTAGTAAATTAATCCACACAGATTATAAAATCAAATCAGTCATTTTAAAACTGTCTGCGAGACGCAATTTCTCAAACCGCGTGAGTGATTCAGCGGTGCTGCGTCTTCTATCTCTCGTCTCTCAACATGTGTTGCACAAGGCAATCGTTAAGCGCTGCAGGCGGCGATACACTCTCGCGTTTCGGGAGTCGGGATAGACGGAGTTGTCACTTGCATAATCGGGCCAGCATTGCATCATGAGTAACTAAAGTTTACCATTTGCACGTCTTTTTAAGTCTTACCAGTTTAAGCATTCACGCGATTTTAAACTCTTCGTGGACCTGGTTAAATATGAGGTTATCATGTTGGGGGATTTTAATACTGATGTTCAGAAAAGTGATGTTTCAGGGTATAAAGCATTGATGAATTTCTGTCGCTCCAATAGTTTACATCAGCTGATTAATGAACCTACACGTGTGTGCTCTACCACCCAAACTACGATTGATCTTGTCCTAGTATCAGACAAATCTAGGATAACAGAAAGCGGGGTTATAAAATATGGGTTGAGTGACCATTCTATTATTTTCTGTACTAGAAAGATCAAGAAAGCAGTGCTCAACTGTCATACTTCTATAAAAACCCGTTCACTGAAAAAGTATAGCAAAGAAGCACTGAATGGCTGTTTAAATAAAATGAACTGGTCTAAAGTTTTGCAATGTAGTGACGTGGACAGAGCATGGTGCCTATTTAAAAGTATGTTTTTAGAAGCTGTGGATAAAATAGCCCCATATAAAGAAATTTGAATAAGGCAGAGAACAGAACCCTGGGTGAATGATGACGTCCTTGAGGCAATTAGGGTAAGAAATAGGAAGTATGGGAAATTCAGAGAAAATAAGGATGAGCAGAGTTGGGCTGATTATAAAAAGGCTAGAAATGAAGTTAATAGATTAGTGGGCAATACTAAAAAGGCATATTTCAATGAAAAAATTACTGAATATAGAAACGACTCAGGAAAGTTATGGAAATCCCTTAAGCAACTTGGCTACAGTAAAAGGCTAAAAACAAAAAACAGTAATATCACTCTAGATCTTGGCAACAACATTACATCAGAGAAGGAGATGGTGGCAGATAGCTTTAATACGCATTTCTCATCAGTTGCCAGGAAGCTTGTGGAAAAGTTACCTGGTCAGACTGGTCAATATGGTGAAAGTCATGTGCAGGACTTTTACTCTCAGTTACAGTAGGTGTCCGGGCGGGGAGTTTCTTTTTTGAAAAGGTGAGGGAGACACTTGTTCTTGAGAAGCTGAAGAGGCTTGATGGCTCTAAAGCCACAGGATTAGATTTTATTCCATCTAAATTCGTGAGGGATGCCGCTGAGATTATTACTCCGAGCATTACACATATTATAAACAGGTCGATAGAACAAGGATGCTTCCCCAATGACCTCAAGATTGCCAGAGTGATTCCATTATATAAGAAAGGGAGTAAACTAGACCCTGGTAATTATAGACCCGTCTCAATTCTTGGTTGTCTGTCAAAGGTAATTGAAAAGATTATTTTTGAACAGATTGATAATTACTTAAAATCACAAAACCTACTTTATGAGTTCCAGTCGGGTTTTCGGAAATCACATTCTACGGATTCCTGTTTATTGTTTCTAACGGACTATATAAAAAAGGAGGTAGATAATGGAAACTTCTGTGGCATGGTCATGTTAGACTTACAAAAAGCTTTTGATACAGTCGACCATGGTGTCTTAATGTATAAATTGAAAGCCATGGGTTTTAGTGAATTAGCACAGAAATGGGTGGGCTCCTATCTGGAAAATAGAACGCAAGTAGTGGACATTGGGGGGAAAATGTCTCAGCCAAAAGGCATGGACTGTGGGGTACCTCAAGGGAGCATTTTGGGTCCACTTTTCTTTTTACTATATATAAATGATCTAAAGTCTGCTTGTTCATGCAGTCTTTTTTTATATGCAGATGATTCTGCGATGGTTGTTTCTCACAAGGATAAAAATATGATTGAAAACAAACTTAGCTCAGCACTTCTAAATGTTAGTATGTGGATGGCTGATAACAGATTATCACTTCATTTAGGGAAAACTGAATCCATATTGTTTGGAACAAAGATAAAGTTAAAGAAAGCCTCCAGTTTTAAGGTCCTAGCTGGAGATATTGTAATTACTGCCAAGGAATCAATCAGTTATCTTGGATGTATGTTAGATTGCAATTTATCTGGAGTAGGTCAGGCCCATAAGGTAATTACTAAAGTAAATCAGAGAGTCCGTTTTTTGGCCAGAATATCAAAGTTTTTGGATGAAAAAACAAAGCTAATTCTGGCAGGAGCTTTAATTCAGCCATATTTTGATTATGCGTGTGGATCATGGTACAATGGTGTCACAGGGAACCTGAAACATAGACTTCAGACGTCTCAAAATAAATTAATAAGGCTTATTTTAGACCTTCCCATAAGAACTCATCTGGAATCTTCCCACTTTGAAAGAGTGGGATGGTTGGAAGTTGAGGATCGCGTGTCTCAGATGCAGCTGGGTATGGTACATAAAATTGTTAATGGAGATGTTCCCAAATATTTTAGAAATTATTTTAAAAGAGTAAGTGAAGGTCACAGTTACTCCACTAGGGGTAGCTCAACAGATTTTGTACCCCCCAGATTTAAAACTAATCTGGGCAAACAGTCTTTTCTTTATGCTGGAACTATCCTTTGGAATCGGTTACCTGGTACACTAAAGACAGTACTAAGCATAGGCAATTTTAAACAGGGTTGAAAGTATGGCTTAGATGCCAATCATAGTTTTTATTATAACATAGTCTATTTTTATTGTACATTTTTCTGTATAATATGAATGAATTTGTTTAATGTATGAAAAATGATTCATGTGTGAATTGCTGCAACTTGTCCTTTCCCCTTGCCCTTATAGGGACCACAATGGAAATAAGTCTTTGGGCTTTATTGTGTCATCCCTGACTATTTATGTATTTTAATATATGACACAGAGTACTGTTTTCATATTTTTTTTATATTTAAGTGGTCAAATAAAATCAATCAATCAATTCGGTACTTGCGCGCTGTCTGAGAGATGTTTCTCTGCACACATACATAGAGTAAAGCCGCCTCACACACAGCTCGCGGGTAACCAAAGTTATTTTTCGTGGATTATATCGCTTTAACAGTCAAAAACATGCGAAAATTATGTAAATTTCGGTCTTGGTGAGTATCCTCTAAACACAGTCGGTTATGTCTTAAGCATAAATCGCACGTGACCGTATAATGAACACAGGATCCGTGCACTAGCTCTTAAAGGGACAGCAGACATATGTGTCTGTCCTTAATTTGGTTGTCAAAACAACAAAATATAGCTTTCATTTTAAGGAATCAGGATTAATAGCCTATGTATTTAATTTAGTCAGGACTAAAATACTACCCAGTGTTATTTTACATTTGATTACTTTATTCAATCTCTGTATTTCTGAATACTCGTGTTAGACCTAAGCAAAAACTTCTCTCTTTATTTCTCTTTATTGGTATCTTTATTCTATTGTATTTATTTGTGCTACTTTTTTCAATTTAATTCAAAGATTGAAATCAAGAATTCCTTGTGTTGTGTAAATTCTTAAGAACAAAATTACCCCATTGTAAAAATGCGATGAGTGAGCATACATTTAGGCGAGATAAATGTAATTAAAAAAAAAAAGTCTAAACTCCCCCCTCAAATTAAAAATCCCCCCCCATAAGAATCACCTAAGGGGGGATTTCCCCCCCATTTTCCAAAATGAAATTCAGGCCCTGAAATCACATTACCAGCAAATCACATCACCAGCACATCACCATCACATCACCAGCAAATCACATCACCAGCACATCACATCACCAGCAAATCACATCACCAGCACATCACATCACCAGCACATCACATCACCAGCAAATCACATCACCATCACATCACCAGCACATCACATCACCAGCAAATCACATCACCAGCACATCACATCACCAGCACATCACATCACCAGCACATCACCATCACATCACCAGCAAATCACATCACCAGCACATCACATCACCAGCAAATCACATCACCAGCACATCACATCACCAGCAAATCACATCACCAGCACATCACATCACCAGCACATCACCAGCACATCACATCACCAGCACATCACATCACCAGCAAATCACATCACCATCACATCACCAGCACATCACATCACCATCACATCACCAGCACATCACATCACCAGCACATCACATCACCAGCAAATCACATCACCATCACATCACCAGCAAATCACATCACCATCACATCACCAGCACATCACATTACCAGCACATCACATCACCAGCACATCACCATCACATCACCAGCACATCACATCACCAGCACATCACATCACCAGCAAATCACATCACCATCACATTACCAGCACATCACATCACCAGCACATCACATCACCAGCAAATCACATCACCAGCAAATCACATCACCAGCAAATCACATCACCAGCACATCACATCACCAGCAAATCACATCACCAGCACATCACATCACCAGCAAATCACATCACCATCACATCACCAGCACATCACATCACCAGCAAATCACATCACCATCACATCACCAGCACATCACATTACCAGCACATCACATTACCAGCACATCACATCACCAGCACATCACATCACCAGCAAATCACATCACCAGCACATCACATTACCAGCACATCACATCACCATCACATCACCAGCACATCACATTACCAGCACATCACATTACCAGCAAATCACATCACCATCACATCACCAGCACATCACATTACCAGCACATCACATTACCAGCAAATCACATCACCAGCACATCACATCACCAGCAAATCACATCACCAGCACATCACATCACCAGCACATCACATCACCAGCAAATCACATCACCATCACATCACCAGCACATCACATCACCAGCACATCACATCACCAGCAAATCACATCACCATCACATCACCAGCACATCACATTACCAGCACATCACATTACCAGCACATCACATCACCAGCACATCACATCACCAGCAAATCACATCACCAGCACATCACATTACCAGCAAATCACATCACCATCACATCACCAGCACATCACATTACCAGCACATCACATTACCAGCAAATCACATCACCAGCACATCACATCACCAGCAAATCACATCACCAGCACATCACATCACCAGCACATCACATCACCAGCAAATCACATCACCATCACATCACCAGCACATCACATCACCAGCACATCACATCACCAGCAAATCACATCACCATCACATCACCAGCACATCACATTACCAGCACATCACATTACCAGCACATCACATCACCAGCACATCACATCACCAGCACATCACATCACCAGCACATCACATTACCAGCACATCACATTACCAGCACATCACATCACCAGCACATCACATCACCAGCAAATCACATCACCAGCACATCACATCACCAGCAAATCACATCACCAGCACATCACATTACCAGCAAATCACATCACCATCACATCACCAGCACATCACATTACCAGCACATCACATTACCAGCAAATCACATCACCAGCACATCACATCACCAGCAAATCACATCACCAGCACATCACATCACCAGCACATCACATCACCAGCAAATCACATCACCATCACATCACCAGCACATCACATCACCAGCACATCACATCACCAGCAAATCACATCACCATCACATCACCAGCACATCACATTACCAGCACATCACATTACCAGCACATCACATCACCAGCACATCACATCACCAGCACATCACATCACCAGCACATCACATTACCAGCACATCACATTACCAGCACATCACATCACCAGCACATCACATCACCAGCAAATCACATCACCAGCAAATCACATCACCATCACATCACCAGCACATCACCAGCACATCACATCACCAGCAAATCACATCACCATCACATCACCAGCACATCACATTACCAGCACATCACATTACCAGCACATCACATCACCAGCAAATTACATCACCAGCAAATTACATCACATCACCAGTACATCACCATCACATCATAACATCACCATCAAGATATAAAAAAATGTCATAAAAAAATGTCATACAGAGAATCCATACTGTATGTTCGTTTGGCTGGAAGCTAGGCTAGGTATTTTACTTTTAAATATGGATATTTTTTATACACAAATGCATTGCTTCGCTTCAGAAGGCCTTTATTAAACCCCGTGGCCATGTGGAGCACTTTTATGATGGATGGATGCACTTTTATGATGGATGGATGCACTTTTATGGACTTCAAAACAGAAACGGCCATTCATTGCCATTATAAAGCTTGGAAGAGCCAGGACATTTTATTATATAACTCTGACTGTATTCGTCTGTAAGAAGAATGTCATATACACCTAGGCTGGCTTGAGAGTGAGTAAATCATGAGCTAATTTTCATTTTTGGGTGAACTATCCCTTTAAACTGTCCTTGATACATTTTACACGTATTCACTGTAGTGATTTCAGTAAATTGTGTTTAATTACAAGCAACTAACGTTAACCCTAAAACAAACCCTAACCATATAGCCTAGTAAGTGCATGTAGTTAATTACCGGTAATTTTACTCTGTATTTTAAAGTGTTCTTATTACAGTGTAATCATACAGTTAAATGCACTGTGTAAGACGTGTTAATTATTTGTGAAACTAGCTATTTCGGATTGAAAATTATTTCTGAGTAAATCTTACACAGATTTATTTTATTTTTTTGTAGGTGTGTGTGTGTGTGTGTGTGTGTGTGTGTGTGTGTGTGTGTGTGTGTGTGTGTGTGTGTGTGTGTGTGTGTGTGTGTGTGTGTGCTGTAGTCGGTCTCATACACACCTGTGTTATTACAGGAATATGCTTTATATGCTCATCCTTCTGCTCTCTGTCATGACAAAAACAACAGACCATTACCAGAGAAATCACCGCAGTAAACTGGCTTTATAACTTGTTTAAAGCAGTAAAACACAATAAAGTATCTGTACCTGTGCTCCTCTAACTGCGTTACAAACACGTTTTTCTTTCTGTTTTCTACTTTCAGCTTTAGATCTGCGTTAGTTTTCAGAGCAGGTGAAGCTCGAGACGAGGAATCCATGAGTGCTTTAGCAGAACCCGACCGAGAGAGATACAGTAAAGCAGAGAGACTTAAGCGTGACAGAGGCGCGTTAACAGCGAGGTTTTCTTTAATGGCTTTCTTTAATTCCTCGCTTTTGGTGTTGCTCGGAAACACAATAGGAGTATGAGCTCGCGGCGACGCGCCACTGTTGTCATGGTAACTGAGCGGAAGTGTCGTAGTCTCAGAACCTGCGCGTCCACAGTGTGGCGCTGTCGAGTCATCAACAACTACACGAATCTTTATCCAAGTTGTGTTTTATTTGCTTCGCAAAAAAATAAAACACTCCTCGCTATTTCAAGGACGTTTAAATTCAAAGTTGTGGCTTTTATTTCACGAGTAAAGCTTTAAGATGATCAGTATTCAGCATGAGTGAGAACTCAGTGTGTGTGAACATGAAGGAATATCTGTATCTTTCACAGGAGTGTTACCTTTACCTGTATTTTGAACGATTGGTTGTATTGTGTTGTTTTAGGGTTACATGAATGTCCCTCTTCTGTTCATTTCTGTCTTACAGTGTTTTATTAGACTTTCTGACGTATTTGTTTTTGATGGTTAAGAGGAAATGCTCGACGTATAAACACTGCAGTGTGTGAGAGAGAGTGTGTGAGATACTGAGACTCACTTCTGCTGAATACTGTACATTTAGGCAAATTTACATATTTCAAAAACAGTCAGATTTCTTTTTTTAAGTCGTCCTGTAAGATTAGTGCTATTTGTATATTCTTAACAAAATATGTATATTTCTCAATAAAAAATAATCAAGTAGCTACTAAATTATACGGAAAGTCCAAAAAGATTATGTCTTTGTTACATTTCATGGGGTCTTTAATTCAGCATACAGTGTGATGATATTAACTCAGGAGCTTTGACGTGTTCAGAGAGAGTGTGTGTGAGACTAGACTGAGCTGTGTCGTTTTCTTTTCAGTGTGTGTGTGTGTGTGTGTGTGTGTGTGTGTGTGTGTGTGTGTGTGTGTGTGTGTGTGTGTGTGTGTGTGTGTGTGTGTGTGTGTGTGTGTGTGTGTGTGTGTGTGTGTGTGTGTGTGCGAGTGAGTGTGTGTGTGAATGTGATCAGTGACAGTGATGATAAATGTCTCGAGTGGAAGTGAAGCTGAACTGAGGATCGTGTGTGTGTGTGTGTGTGTGTGTGTGTGTGTGTGTGTGTGTGTGTGTGTGTGTGTGTGTGTGTGTGTGTGTGTGTGTGTTACTGTGGCAGTTTATTCATCAACAGAACGAGCTCAAATGGTTCAGTTTAGTTTATAGTATCAGAATATGGCAGGTGTGTGACAGGTTTGTTCCTGCATGACCTTCAGCTGTCACTTTAAATCGGGTGTTTTGTGACAGCTCAATCTCACCATGTTCTGTGTTGATCTTCTGGAGACGGGGCTAGTTGTCACACTCAGTGTTTCTCAGTATGTGTTGAGTTTTAAATGTCTCTTTAGACACATTCGCATCGAGACCGCTATAGCGAGTAATCTGTGCACGGGGTAAGCTGTCACACTGGAACCTGCCATTCAAATCCATATTACGGGTTTTATGGCCACATGTGAACAGTAAAACGACTAGGAAATACAATTAATGAAACATGCAAAGAGAAAAGTTGCCTTAATTGTATAGTCTTAATGGATGTCTGTGTGCGTTTATTTTATTTCGTAGATATTACAAAAATAGGATTATACTGTAAATCTAGCCTGGAGGACAGAACTCAATAAAATATTTCAGTTTAAGAGATTTCTAAAAAAGCACTGCTGGAGAAACCAAGCATTTATGAGACTGAGTCTCTGTGACGACTAGCCCCGGCCTCTGAGCCCCTGTGACGACTAGCCCCGGCCTCTGAGCCCCTGTGATGACTAGCCCCGGCTCTGAGCCCCTGTGACGACTAGCCCCGTCTGTGAGTCCCTGTGACGACTAGCCCCGTCTGTGAGTCCCTGTGACGACTAGCCCCGTCTGTGAGTCCCTGTGACGACAAGCCCCGTCTGTGAGTCCCTGTGACGACCAGCCACGGTCTCTGAGCCGCTGTGACGACTAGCCCCGTCTGTGAGCCCCTGTGACAACTAGCCCCATCTGTGAGCCCCTGTGTCGACTAGCCCCGTCTGTGAGCCGCTGTGACGACTAGCCCCGGCTCTGAGCCCCTGTGACGACTAGCTCCGTCTGTGAGCCCCTGTGACGACTAGCCCCGTCTGTGAGCCCCTGTGACGACTAGCTCCGTCTGTGAGCCCCTGTGACGACTAGCCCCGTCTGTGAGCTCCTGTGACGACTCTCCCCGTCTGTGAGCCCCTGTGGCGACTAGCCCCGTGACGACTAGCCCCGTCTCTGAGCCCCTGTGACGACTAGCCCCATCTGTGAGCCCCTGTGACGACTAGCCCCGTCTGTGAGCCCCTGTGACGACTAGCCCCGTCTGTGAGCCCCGTCTGTGAGCCCCTGTGACGACTAGCCCCGTCAGTGATGATCTGTTCTCTCTCAGGCTGATCTGTGCAGTGCGGAGAGGAGATGTGCAGCAAGTCAGGGCACTAGCATCGGTGTGTGACGCTGACGACTGGACGGCACTGCATGAAGCCGCTCACTGCGGGCAGACACTCTGTGTTCAAGCGCTGCTGAAAGGTAAATCACTGTCTCACACACACTTGAGTTCTAAATCACTGTCTCACACACACTTGAGTTCTAAATTACTGTCTCACACACACTTGAAGTGCCACAGGCTGTTTCTCTCTAACCTTTCTGAGGAATTTCCAGAAAACAAACCCATGCACTTGTTGAACAGGTTGAGCCGCTCTAGTGTTGTGTTTTACTGTGCTAGTCATTGGTCATCTACAGCAGACCTGATGCGTGTGCTGATTAATGGTGTGTGTGTGTGTGCGTGTGCAGCTCGAGGCGTGTGTGTGGACAAGCGGACGCTTCAGGAACAGACGGCTCTGATGATCGCGGTTCACGGACGACACCTGGACTGTGTGAGGATTCTTCTGGAAGCAGGAGCCGACCCTGAT
Source organism: Leuciscus leuciscus (assembly GCF_965113295.1). NCBI lineage: Eukaryota > Metazoa > Chordata > Actinopteri > Cypriniformes > Leuciscidae > Leuciscus > Leuciscus leuciscus. The sequence goes on from NC_138741.1 coordinate 40,201,321, forward strand.
ATCAGCAACAAGAACAAAGAGACGACGCTTTATAAAGGTGCGTTCATTTGGGTCATTCAGGTCAGTCAGGTCATTGAGGTCATACAGGTCATTCAGGGGTCATAAAGGTGCGTTCATTTGGGTCATTCAGGTCAGTCAGGTCATTGAGGTCATACAGGTCGTTCAGGTCATTCGGGTCAATCGGGTCATTCAGGTCAGTCAGGTCATTGAGGTCATACGGGTCATTCAGGGGTCATAAAGGTGCGTTCATTTGGGTCAGTCAGGTCATTGAGGTCATACAGGTCGTTCAGGTCATTCGGGTCAATCGGGTCATTCAGGTCAGTCAGGTCATTGAGGTCATACGGGTCATTCAGGGGTCATAAAGGTGCGTTCATTTGGGTCATTCAGGTCAGTCAGGTCATTGAGGTCATACAGGTCGTTCAGGTCTTTCGGGTCAATCGGGTCATTCAGGTCAGTCAGGTCATTGAGGTCATACAGGTCATTCAGGGGTCATAAAGGTGCGTTCATTTGGGTCATTCATGTCAGTCAGGTCATTGAGGTCATACAGGTCGTTCAGGCCAATCGGGTCATTCAGGTCAGTCAGGTCATTGAGGTCATACAGGTTGTTCAGGGGTCATTCAGGTCGTTCAGGGGTCATTCAAGTCGTTCAGCTCATTCAGGTCATTTAGGTCATTGAGGTAATTCGGGTCATTTTATCAGTATGTCTGCGTTCCTGTGGGATTCATTTCCCACAGGAAATCGCTTCCTTTCCTTTCCTCTCTTCCTTCCTTTCCTCACTTCCTTTCCTCTCTTCCTTTACTCACTTCCTTTCCTCTCTTCCTTCCTTTCCTCGCTTCCTTTCCTCTCTTCCTTCCTTTACTCGCTTCCTTTACTCGCATCCTTTCCTCTCTTCCTTTCCTCTCTTCTTTTCCTCTCTTCCTTTCCTCGCTTCCTTTCCTCTCTTCCTTTACTCGCTTCCTTTCCACTCTTCCTTTACTCGCTTCCTTTCCTCTCTTCCTTTCCTCGCTTCCTTTCCTCGCGTCCTTTCCTCTCTTCCTTTTCTTGCTTCCTTTCCTCTCTTCCTTTCCTCTCTTCCTTTCCTTGCTTCCTTTACTCGCTTCCTTTCCTCTCTTCCTTTCCTCGCTTCCTTTCCTCTCTTCCTTTACTCGCTTCCTTTCCTCTCTTCCTTTCCTCTCTTCCTTTCCTCGCTTCCTTTCCTCTCTTCCTTTCCTCTCTTCCTTTCCGCACTTCCTTTCCTCGTTTTCTTTCCTCTCTTCATTTCCTCTGTTCCTTTCCTCAATTTCTTTCCTTGCTTCCTTTTTTCTATTCCTTTAGTTGTTTACGTTCCTTTTTATTTCACCAGAAAAAAATGTGTCAACATTAAGTGTAACTGGAATGTTTCTCCTCATTTGCAGCGTGCGAGCAGGAGTATGTCGGTATGGAGTAAACGTGTGTGTATGTTTCTCCTCATGTGTAGCGTGCGAGCAGGAGTGTGTCGGTATGGAGTAAACGTGTGTGTATGTTTCTCCTCATGTCCAGCGTGCGAGCAGGAGTGTGTCGGTATGGAGTAAACGTGTGTGTATGTTTCTCCTCATGTCCAGCGTGCGAGCAGGAGTGTGTCGGTATGGAGTAAACGTGTGTGTATGTTTCTCCTCATGTCCAGCGTGCGAGCAGGAGTGTGTCGGTATGGAGTAAACGTGTGTGTATGTTTCTCCTCATGTCCAGCGTGCGAGCAGGAGTGTGTCGGTATGGAGTAAACGTGTGTGTATGTTTCTCCTCATGTCCAGCATGCAAGCAGGAGTGTGTCGGTATGGAGTAAACGTGTGTGTATGTTTCTCCTCATGTGCAGCGTGCGAGCAGGAGTGTGTCGTATGGAGTAAACGTGTGTGTATGTTTCTCCTCATGTGCAGCGTGCAAGCAGGAGTGTGTCGGTATGGAGTAAACGAGTGTGTATGTTTCTCCTCATGTGCAGCGTGCGAGCAGGAGTGTGTCGGTATGGAGTAAACGTGTGTGTATGTTTCTCCTCATGTGCAGCGTGCGAGCAGGAGTGTGTCGGTATGGAGTAAACGTGTGTGTATGTTTCTCCTCATGTGATGCGTGCGAGCAGGAGTGTGTCGGGATGGAGGGAAAAGGTGTGTGTATGTTTCTCCTCATGTGCAGCGTGCGAGCAGGAGTGTGTCGGTATGGAGTAAACGTGTGTGTATGTTTCTCCTCATGTGCAGCTTGCGAGCAGGAGTGTGTCGGTATGGAGTAAACGTGTGTGTATATTTCTCCTCCTGTGCAGCGTGCGAGCAGGAGTGTGTCAGTATGGAGTAAACGTGTGTGTATGTTTCTCCTCCTGTGCAGCGTGCGAGCAGGAGTGTGTCAGTATGGAGTAAATGTCTGTGTATGTTTCTCCTCATGTGCAACGTGCGAGCAGGAGTGTGTCGGTATGGAGTAAACGTGTGTGTATGTTTCTCCTCCTGTGCAGCGTGCGAGCAGGAGTGTGTCGGTATGGAGTAAACGTGTGTGTATGTTTCTCCTCCTGTGCAGCCTGCGAGCAGGAGTGTGTCGGTATGGAGTAAACGTGTGTGTATGTTTCTCCTCATGTGCAGCGTGCGAGCAGGAGTGTGTCGGTATGGAGTAAACGTGTGTGTATGTTTCTCCTCATGTGCAGCGTGCGAGCAGGAGTGTGTCGGTATGGAGTAAACGTGTGTGTATGTTTCTCCTCATGTGATGCGTGCGAGCAGGAGTGTGTCGGTATGGAGTAAACGTGTGTGTGTGTTTCTCCTCATGTGATGCGTGCGCGCAGGAGTGTGTCGGTATGGAGTAAACGTGTGTGTATGTTTCTCATGTGCAGCGTGCGAGCAGGAGTGTGTCGGTATGGAGTAAACGTGTGTGTATGTTTCTCCTCATGTCCAGCGTGCGAGCAGGATTGTGTCGGTATGGAGTAAATGTGTGTGTATGTTTCTCCTCATGTCCAGCGTGCGAGCAGGAGTGTGTCGGTATGGAGTAAATGTGTGTGTGTGTTTCTCTTCATGTGCAGCGTGCGAGCAGGAGTGTGTCGGTATGGAATAAACGTGTGTGTGTGTTTCTCCTCATGTGCAGAGTGCGAGCAGGAGTGTGTCGGTATGGAGTAAACGTGTGTGTATGTTTCTCCTCCTGTGCAGCGTGCGAGCAGGAGTGTGTCGGTATGGAGTAAACGTGTTTGAATGTTTCTCCTCCTGTGCAGCGTGCGAGCAGGAGTGTGTCAGTATGGAGTAAATGTGTGTGTATGTTTCTCCTCATGTGCAGCGTACGAGCAGGAGTGTGTCGGTATGGAGTAAACGTGTGTGTATGTTTCTCCTCATGTGCAGCGTGCGAGCAGGAGTGTGTCGGTATGGAGTAAACGTGTGTGTATGTTTCTCTTCATGTGCAGCGTGCGAGCAGGAGTGTGTCGGTATGGAGTAAACGTGTGTGTATGTTTCTCATGTGATGCGTGCGAGCAGGAGTGTGTCAGTATGGAGTAAACGTGTGTGTATGTTTCTCCTCATGTGCAGCGTGCGAGCAGGAGTGTGTCGGTATGGAGTAAACGTGTGTGTATGTTTCTCCTCATGTGATGCATGCGCGCAGGAGTGTGTCGGTATGGAGTAAACGTGTGTATGTTTCTCATGTGCAGCGTGCGAGCAGGAGTGTATCGGTATGGAGTAAACGTGCGTGTAAGTTTCTCCTCATGTCCAGCGTGCGAGCAGGATTGTGTCGGTATGGAGTGAATGTGTGTGTATGTTTCTCCTCATGTCCAGCGTGCGAGCAGGAGTGTGTCGGTATGGAGTAAACGTGTGTGAATGTTTCTCCTCATGTCCAGCGTGCGAGCAGGAGTGTGTCGGTATGGAGTAAACGTGTGTGTATGTTTCTCCTCATGTCCAGCGTGCGAGCAGGATTTTGTCGGTATGGAGTGAATGTGTGTGTATGTTTCTCCTCATGTCCAGCGTGCGAGCAGGAGTGTGTCGGTATGGAGTAAACGTGTGTGAATGTTTCTCCTCATGTCCAGCGTGCGAGCAGGAGTGTGTCGGTATGGAGTAAACGAGTGTGTATGTTTCTCCTCATGTGCAGCGTGCGAGCAGGAGTGTGTCGGTATGGAGTAAACGAGTGTGTGTGTTTCTCCTCATGTGCAGCATGCAAGCAGGAGTGTGTCGTTATGGAGTAAACGAGTGTGTATATTTCTCATGTGCAGCATGCGAGAAGGAGTGTGTCAGTATGGAGTAAACGAGTGTGTATGTTTCTCCTCATGTGCAGCGTGCGAGCAGGAGTGTGTCGGTATGAGTAAACTTGTGTGTATGTTTCTCCTCCTGTGCAGCGTGCGAGCAGGAGTGTGTCGGTATGGAGTAAACGTGTGTGTATGTTTCTCCTCCTGTGCAGCGTGCGAGCAGGAGTGTGTCGGTATGGAGTAAACGTGTGTGTATGTTTCTCATGTGCAGCATGCGAGCAGGAGTGTGTCAGTATGGAGTAAACGTGTGTGTATGTTTCTCCTCATGTGCAGTGTGCGAGCAGGAGTGTGTCGGTATGGAGTAAACGTGTGTGAATGTTTCTCCTCATGTCCAGCGTGCGAGCAGGAGTGTGTCAGTATGGAATAAACGAGTATGTATATTTCTCCTCATGTGCAGCGTGCAAGCAGGAGTGTGTCGGTATGAAGTGAACGAGTGTGTATGTTTCTCCTCATGTGCAGCGTGCAAGCAGGAGTGTGTCGGTATGAAGTGAACGAGTGTGTATATTTCTTATGTGAAGCGTGCAAGAAGGAGTGTGTCAGTATGGAGTAAACGAGTGTGTATGTTTCTCCTCATGTGCAGCGTGCGAGCAGGAGTGTGTCGGTATGGTGGAGCTGCTGCTAGCGTGTGGAGCATCAGTGAATCAGCGCTGTCGGCGAGGTTGGACGGCACTGCATGAAGCCGCGAGACGGAACAACATCACACTCTGCCAGATGCTCCTGCAGGCCAGAGCCGCCGTAGACGCCCGTAACGCTGACGATGTCACACCCGCCATCGAAGCCGCGCGACACGGACGGACAGAAGCGCTTGCGTACCTGATCCGGAACGGTACTGAACCTCATGCTTTTGGATTCTCTCAAAAAATCCAATGACTTTAAAATCATATGTTAATGAGAATAGTAGTTTAAGCAATAGGCTTGACTTTGGTGTCATGTGACTGTTCTTAAAAACTTTAGAAACCCAAATTCCATGTTTTCTGTAGCAAGACCTATTTGAAATATTATAAACTTTTTTCAGGGAAAATTTACTTAAGTTTAAAGCAAAGCTAGTTTTAAACCCTAAACAAACCAACCCTAAATCTATAAAATTGTGATTTCAGTCTGTCAGAGGCCTCGACCTTCCCCACTGCATTTAACAATTAAAATCATACAACATCTTAATCTTGACAATTTAATGAATTGATTTTCATTGTGAAAAACACTAAACACAATATTTAGCTGTATATGTAGCTTGATTGCACTTGTCAATCCAACTCTTCTTATTTTAAGACAAATAAACAAATAAGACAAATCAAACTCGTATTTTTCTTTAATTTAAAGTAATTGTAAATTTATCAATAACATAGATGTTTAAATGAACTAACCCTTACTTAATTACAGCTTAATATAGGCTAAATATTCACAATACTTGTTGGTGTATCCCAAAAATGACAAACCCAATAAAAATAAACAGCTCATATAATATTTAATTTGACAAAGAAGTTTAAGATTATTTTTGAGTATTTTGTACGCTCTTCATATAAAGCATAATTGTGTATGCTGCAAACATTTACTAAATCACAAAATACTCAGTCATGAGTGTCATTTCTTCAGATATGAGGATCTATCTGATCATCTGTGAATATGCCTGAAGTTCTTCAAATTAATATTTTACCGTGACATGAATAAACGAATGAATATGATAGATTCAGAATATCCACAAACTAATAGCAGGACAGGCCAGTACAGCAGCAGATATAAATCCCAGAACAGGACATTGTTTGTGTTCATAGGACATTTATTTCCCGATGTTAAAGGATGGCTTGTGTGTTTTGTCCTGCCAGGTGCCGGCGTGAACCTCCAGACGTGTGATGGAAACACGGCTTTAACGGAAGCCTGCAGACACGGTCACGGGGAAACCGTCAAGCTTCTGCTCCAGCATCACGCCGACGCCAACAAACCCTGCAGTGCCGGCCTTCTGCCACTGCACGTCGCCAGCCAGCACGGGCACGAGGAGTGAGTCTGATCA
>NC_138741.1:40207729-40247729 GCF_965113295.1 Leuciscus leuciscus
CCCTGAATCGACGCGCTTATTCATTTGTGGATGTTAACAGAATCTGTAAGTCAGCTATGCTGTTTACTTCTGAATATTATATTTCATTCTGGTGCGCTTAAAGTTATCGCTACTGTGTAACGATAGCCTATGCTATTCACCAACTAAACATATCCTATTCAATGTGTTCACAGTCTCTTTCACGGGCATCATTTGTAGTAGCCTATTCACAAACTGTTTCCTCAAGCATAGCGTTTTCTCGGAGTTCACTGTGTGCTTTCTACCATGCACAAATATGTGTGTAATTGTAACAATGAGCACTCAAACACACCAAACCAAAAATTACTAAAAACACACTCAAAAACTGATTTTGCACGGGCATTTTGCACTAGCACTTAGAAGGTTGTGGTATTCATAAACACTCAGTCAGCTACACTGTTTACTTCTGAATATTATAGTTTATTCACAGCCATCATTTGTAGTAACCTAGCCTGCTCCCTGAATTCAATGCGTTCACAGTCTCTTTCACGAGCACCAAACCAACAATTACTAAAAACACACACAAAAACTGATTTTGCACGGGCATTTTGCACTAGTATATATGATGAAGAGAGCGGGGCTATAACCTGTCACTCACATGAGACCCACCAATAGAAAACCACAACCATCCAACCAATTCCCCACGGACACAATCAAGCCCCGCCCACATTTGTTGTTGATCCAGAAGCGTTTCACTCGGATATACGGCACTATAGGGAAGAAAAGCAATCAGAATCAGATTTATGTTGACCTGTAGTTGGTCCACTAGCGTTGTGTTGTAGTGCAGCTTGACGAGCCGGTTTCTCTCGACAGGAGCGTGTGACTCTGGCCAGGAGGATCGAGAAGATTGAGTTCTTCCACAGCCGAGAGACGCAGCACAACTCCTGGGTCCGGCAGGCGGCCGAGGCCATGGACATCGATGTGGACGACGACCTGCTGATGGGTACGAGCTTCTGAAGTGGCATGAGCAGTGTTTACAGTGTGACCTTTCACCCCTGACCTGTGGCCTGTGCGTTTCAGGAGGCGTTAAAGATGAGGATGATGACCGCGAGCAGCAGAGGCTGATGAAAAGCCTGAAGAACCAGCTCAAGCAGCTGATCTCCCAGCCGGTCTTCAGACACCAGATGAAGACCAAGTACCCGACGCAGATGGGCAAACTAACCCTGCCTCAGCTGCCCGTCGCCACAGCGGACACTGCGCTCGCCAGCATGAGCCGCGACAGAGCGACCGCTAGCGTGAGCCGCGACAGAGCGACCGCCAGCGTGAGCCGCGACAGACCGACCGCCACACTGCAGCGCTGACTGGGTTAAACAGAGGATGGTGTTTACATGTGTGAAGGACAGTGGAAATGCACTGTTACCAAAGGGCGGGACTTTTAAATCATCTTACTTCTGTCAGAAAGCAGGGGGGACGTCTGGGACTGAAGAACATGATCCAGCAGAGAGACGTGTAAAGCGTCTAGTGTTTTATGTCTAGTGGTGTCTACTTCATGGACTGATCCTGATCTGTTCATCTGTAAATGACTGCCTTTAGAAATGTATTGTGAACACAGACCTGATGTTTATATATGAGAAATAATGAACTAGAGATCTTGTAGACTTAGTTTTAAAAAAAGTAAGTGTTCATTTATTTCCTTTAATTTTTCTCTGTTAATTTTAAATCTGTCATGTTTTCTCCATTTGGGCGTTTCACCCAAACATTCTCACATCTTTTACTCTCGTCGTTTCAAACCCATGTGATAGACGGTTAAAGGCTGGAGATGCAAACAAACCTCAAATGGAGTGATTCAGCTGAACCGTCACACTGTCTATCACTGAGATGATTACAATGAAATACTGATAAGCCAGTTGTTTTGCATAATAAAAATATGTGAACGGGATTGTTTGATCATCTCTTTAATGCACATTTGAGTTTAATGCGCAGCGTCTCTAACAATCTCTTATTCATTCAGCGTTCATAAACAGCAGGAACAATCAGAAACACTGAACTGTTTCACACTGACTCTGTCAAGAATGGAAGCTTGTTTTCACCTCAGAATAAAACAATTTAAAATATAATTGCAAGTTTATATCTTGCAATTCTGACTTCTTTTCTCAGAATTATGAGAAGTTGCAATATAATATTTTGCGGTGCACACATATACAGTAAATATAGGCCTTTACATATACACATTTTATTTTAAACCTTTTAGGGGACATTTTTCAGAATTACCTTATTAAAATCTACTTGAATCTGCATATCTGTGTTGTTCAAATACCTACATTTACCAATTACTTCAATCAACCACAATTCTATAGACTGTTACCCATGAAATCTTTCAAGCATCAACTAAAGCCATTTTATACACTGCAAAGGTGGAACAGAAACTGCACGTGACATGGCATTTATGTTTATTTAAGAGTCAAAGATACAAAGGTGTGCACATCCTAAACCCCCTAACTGGGCTCAGGTGCAGGACAACAACAAATCAAAAATAGAAAAAAACAACCTTTTCTATTTATGATTATTTACACAGGCCTACTGTTTAATGCTGCTTATGTATTTACATTGCATAAGGGAAATAGTTTATAAACATGGTTTATAGGGGTGAGGCTGCTATATTATGACTAAATAATTATGGTTCATTAATGATTAATAGCCTTCATTGGGGGATCATGTCTTCATTAGGGGATATCATGCCTTCATTAGGGGATATCAAGCCTTCATTAGGGGGGGATCATGCCTTCATTAGGGGATATCAAGCCTTCATTAGGGGGGATCATACCTTCATTGGGGGGGGTCAAGCCTTCATTAGGGGATGTCAAGCCTTCCCTAGGGGTGGTCAAGCCTTCATTAGAGGGGGGAGTCAAGCCTTCATTAGGGGATATCAAGCCTTCATTAGGGGATCATGCCTTCATTAGGGGGGGGAGTCAAGCCTTAATTAGGGGATATCAAGCCTCCATTAAGGGGGATCATGCCTTCATTAGGGGATGTCAAGCCTTCATTAGGGGATGTCAAGCCTTCATTAGGGGGATCATACCTTCATTAGGGGATATCAAGCCTTCATTAAGGGGGATCATGCCTTCATTAGGGGATGTCAAGCCTTCATTAGGGGGCATCATACCTTCATTAGGGGATGTCAAGCCTTCATTAGGGGGGGATCATGCCTTCATTAAGGGGGGTCAAGCCTTCATTAGGGGGGGTCATGCCTTCATTAGGGGATATCAAGCCTTCATTAGGGGATATCAAGCCTTAATTAGAGGGGGTCAGACCCCCCAAACCCTCTCACTCTCACACAGTCTGGTGGCGTGAGCAGCTGTGACAGTGTCCATCTACTGTGGCATCTTCATCACTGTGGCTCCGCTGCTCCTGCTCTTCATCACTGTGGCTCCGCTGCTCCTGCTCTTCAGCTGTATTCTGCCGGAAGTGCTTTTCTTCGCTGTCGCAGCACTGCTGTCTGTGAGTCTCATAGCTCTTCTCTCCAGGTCTGCTTTCTCCACCATGAACTCCTTTGAAAGCATGTGAAGAAAGAAACAAGTTGTTGATTGAGTTTGAGTAAGTGGCGTCGGTTGAATGTCACTGAAGCGCCGGCACCTTTATCATGTCCATCATGGTTGCCGCGTCCATGCCGTCCAGAGGGCCGTAGTGGCTCAGGTAACACTGCTCTCCGAGGTTTCTCACGGCTATCAGGATGTTCCCCACTTCCTCCACCTGCCGAAGAAACCGCAACATCACAGACATTAACACAAAATAAAATGTGGCGCTTTTCTAAGCGGGTAAAAAGGATAACTATAATGTATGGCGGAATAGCACTTGGGACTTGGGAGCACTTCGACTCGGCGCAGTAAAAAGTCACGTTGGTTCTAATGACAGAAGTGAGAGGGAGAGGATTTTTCAAGCGCGACTTTTTACTGCGCCGAGTCGAAGTGCTTCCAACTTCAAGTGCTATTCCGCCATACATTATAGTTATCCTTTTTACCCGCTTAGAAAAGCACCACGTTTTATTTTGTGTCACCATATTTGGTCGTGTAACTACTCGTGTAACTGTATTTAAATAGGGAAAACATGGAGGTGTTTGGTCGCTTCTAACTTCATCTCTGTTTGGTCCCTAATGAATGACCTGGGCTAAGCTAAGTGCTATCAAAGTGTCGCCGCGCGCCAGAGCGATTGAGTGCACGCACTGAGACGAGAGAGGTATGTATCAACTCGTCTTAGTTAAGGGAATAACATAGTTTAATATGAAAAAACGGTGAAGTATCCCTTTAAGGACTACAACAAACGGCTGGTAGGGACTACACGACATTCCTCCCGAATATGCTAATTAATAACTAGAAGATAACTACACATAAGCTACATAACTTCATCAACTAACCATTCAGAAATGTCCTGTTGCTTCTACATGTTGTCACTTCTTGAGTCTCTCCATCTTTGTCTGACTCTGGTTTGAACATAAAAAGCTAAACGTTTTTTAAATTTCCAGTGCATGTGTGTGTGAGGTAAAAGGACACAAGCTGTTGAAGCCCTGCCCTCTGTGCTTGGAGCAGCAGCTCATTTGCATTTAAAAGAACACACACAAAACGGTGCGTTTTTGCTCACCCTCAAAAAGTTGACAATTTTAACATGCTATATAAAAATATCTGTGGGGTATTTTGAGCTAACACTTCACACACACACTCTAGGGACATCAGAGACTTATTTTACATCTTGTGAAAAGGGCATTATACCACCCCTTTAAGATGCGTTTTGGTCGATCGGATCACAAGTTGACGTTACCCGTTTACACCTGGTGTTTTAATCTGTCTCTTTCGTCCACTTTCAACCCTTTCTATCCTATCCTGGGGAGTGTCTATGAGTGGGTAAATGTATGTTTTTTTTTCCGATCTAATAGACAAAATAAGCTCGCGCAAATTACATATGAACACGACCAGAGACGACGGAGAAACACACGGAGAGCATCAGCTTTAGTTTCTGCTCTGACAGACACAAGACCAGACAAACGATGTGACTGTGTTAGAAATCAGCCGAACGATGAGAGAACATTTGGAATCTTGGTATGTTTTTCGTCTTCAAACCAAACTTGTGTCTCCAGCCGACAGTTTAAATCCCGTCTGGTTAGCGCGCTTCCCATAATGTTTAAAACACACAATCTCAAACACACCTGAGCGAGATAATCAAGGTCTTCAGGATCTCTATAAGATCTGAGGTCGGTGTGAGGAACCCTGCTCTACACGTTCTCATGAGGTCTCAGTGTTTGTACTGTGAGGGCTTAGACCTGGTCTCTGGAGTGGGACATGTGCATGTGAAGCGTCATCTCCAGCTGCTTGTTCCTCTCACTGGTCTGATCCAGCAGTGTCTGTCGCTCGGACAGCTCCTGGTTAGCCATCTGCCTCAAGCACAAAAACACGTCAGTATGTCACGCGTGTGTAACGAGCCCGTAATGCTGGTTTCACTGATGTGAATGTACCAGTTTGTAGGTGTTGTGCTGCTGTTTGAGGGCGTCCAGCTGGTCCTGGCTCGTCTTCATCTCGTCCGTCAGGCTGTTTAACTTCTGCAGAAGATCCTGTCGGCTGATGCTCAGAGTCTCGTAGCGTCTGATGATCGCCGTCACCAGCTCCGTCCGGTACCCTAGATAGTCTGCACAGCGGGGATGAGACTAAAGGCCCGTTCACACCAAGAACCATAACTATATCAGCGTCCACACCGGACAATATCATATCTGTTTATTATAGGGCTGTCAAATAGAATTTTTTATTTCGAATATTCGTAAAAAAAAAAAAAATGCACATTCGAATGCAAAAACCGTGCATTCGAATTTTTGGTGTGTCGAGAGGCGCGCGAGACATGACGATGACGTAACTGAAGCGGTTTGTTCCTGTTAGTGTATCCAGTACAGCAGGTGTGGCTGCATTCTTCATTTGTAAAATGGCGGGAAATGGCTTCATGCTGACGAAAGCCTCTCAGTTGGAGGCAAAAATCGTGCAATGACACTTACATTTACATTTTACATTTATGCATTTGGCAGACGCTTTTATCCAAAGCGACTTACATTGCATTATCCTATACATTTATACATAGGTATGTGCAATCCCCTGGGATCGAACCCACAACCTTGCGTTGTTAACGCAATGCTCTTACCACTGAGCTACTGGAAAGCTGATCACTTGACCAAACCTGCACATCGGTCAGATCTGAGTGTGTGTGTGTGTGTGAGTGTGTGCGTTCATCAGCTGAAACACTGTCAACAGAAAGCACTCAGCACTCGCTCAGATCAAGAGCGTCTGGTGTTTTTGATGATCAATATGTAGATGTAGTGAGTAGAAGTGGAGTGTTTCTGAATGCCAGTTTGCTATTGTGTGTTCATGTAGTTCATTATGCTGTGTGTTTTCTCAGGTTACTGATGCACAAACACAGTTTTATGCACCATAGTAACCTACTTTTACTTGCATGCACATTAAGAAAATTATATTTTATTTTAAAACAATTTTTTCAAAAGTTAATGCACTTTAAAAAGTTAATGTCGTTTCATTTCAATAAAAGATGCGATGCTTGATTTGGTTTATATTTGCTTATTGCGCTCGCTTGAGCCCTCTTGTGGGCATAGGAGACACTACAGCATTTTTTTCTTCTAACATAGTATTGCCTTTAGAATTCTAATATAATTCGAATTTAGCTTTTCAGCCATTTTGACAGCCCTAGTTTATTATAAGTGCTGCAGTTTCGTCTGTCGCTTTAAATGCTTGAGTTCTTTAAAGCAGGATGGATTCTGATTGGCTGTCAATGTTTTTATCATTCATGAGCTGGAAAAGAAATTTGTTTTGAAAGAGATTACAGTGGCATTGTTCCTGTGTCGTTATAGTTGAGGTGTGGCTATTATATTTAGAACTATATCTTTATCGTTATAGTGATCGTTCCTGGTGTGAACGGCCTATAGACTAAATAAAAGATAGTTTTCTGTCCAAATGTTCTTACTGTCTGGAAGTAAATCAAGAGTCTTCATCAGAAAGTCCTCGAATATCTTAAATTTGTTCACTCGCTCTTTTAAATACAGTCGTCTGTTGAATAAAGAAAACATGATTAATGCACATCTCAACTTTAACAGTCATAAGATTTCAGATTTTGTTTAAAACTGGTTTGAGGTATATGTGTGTTTGAGTGTGTCTGATCCGTGTACTCGTCAGTACTGCTGTAAACCACTGGACTGTCTTTACTAGTTACCTTGCCTGTAAGTCTTGGAGATGTGAGGACAGTTCAGCTTTCTCCTTTTCCTTCAGCTCATTCTGCTGTCTCTCCATCTGGAATTTCTTCAGCGCACGGCGACGTTTCAGCTCGTTCTCCTCCACAAACTTCTCAAATTCTGCTGCTCTTTGTTTTGTCTGTGTGAGGAGACATGATCTCAAGCAAACATGATCGAACAACAGTTTCATCCACTAATGTACCGTAACCCCAAACAAACAGCTGGAGGGTATATCTGTATAACGATAACTATAATCCACACTGGACGATATCGTTCCGTTTATTATAAGCGCTGCAGTTTGTTGTCTGTTGCTTTAAATGCTTGAGCTCTTTAAAGAAGGATGATTCTGATTGGCTGTTTTTATCCTTCATCAGCTGGAGAAAAATTGCTCAGAAAGATATACAAAGGACTTCCGGTTTTGACATGAGAGAGTAGCACACGTTTCACGACGACTCCGTATTTTTTTTATATAACTTCGTCAGAACATCTCTTTAGTAATTGTAACACTAATAAAATTATAGTCCCGCATCCTGCAAACTACTAGCCGACTATAGGATTCAGTTTGTTCAGTTCTCTAAACATGCCGGGCAAATCTCGAAAAGCTCCAGACCAGGCCTTGACACCCTCCGGCGCCAATGTGGAGGAAACGCCTGAGAAAGACACTCCAGAGTCCGATAATTCAGCTATCCTCAATGCCATCTCCTCTCTTCGCATGGAACTTCTTTTAATCAAATCTGACATTGGGGAAATTATTGACTCAAAAATCGAGCAGCTATCACTATCCGAGGGGAATTATCCGAGGGGAATTATCGACATTCAAAAAGAGGCCAACGCGGCAATTTCGGAGATTAAAGTTACGGTGGACGATCATGCTGCGAAATTAACGAGCCTGGAAAATCATGCTTCCACTTCTTCTGACACGATGGTTAAGATGGAACAAGATTTGGGAAAGCTAAAGCTTACAGTGGAGCAACTCACAGAAAAATGCACAGACCTCGAGAGCCGCAGCAGAAGACAAAACATCCGCATACTGAACATTAAAGAGGGTGCTGTATCCGGAGTTAAACCTAGAGATTTCGTTGCCCAACTCCTTGCAGAGGCCTTGTCACTAGACAAACCCCCGCACGTGGACCGCACCCACCGAGCTCTACGTGCCCGTCCTGGAAGTGATGAACCACCACGGGCCTTCATTTTGCGTTTGCATTACATTCATGAGATGGAAGAAATAATGCAAAAAGCTGCTAGGATGCAACAGATTTTCTTTAAAGGCCAAAGAGTTAACATTTTCCCGGACTATCCGCCGGCTGTGGTAAAGCGACGCGCACTCTTCAAACGTGCGAGGGAGTTGTTGAAAGATAAGCCAGGAGTTAAATACGGACTGCAATATCCAGCGAAACTGAGAGTCTCGCACAACGGCAAAGAGTATTTCTTCACCGATCCTGACAAAGCGGTCAAGTTTGCTGAACGTAACTTTGAAATTCCAGGATCAGTCTAACTGTACATTCACACCACCGCCGACTTGAGCTTCCAAAGTTACCGGAAGTCATTCATTTTCAATGGAAGCTGGCTTCTCTCAGCTGCAAGGAGCATCAAATCCATCGGCGTCGCGTTTTGGGCGTTTTGAGCGTCAATCAGAAAGTTGAAAGTAGCTCAACTTTATGGTAATGAGCTATGACGCGGTTCAGCGGCAAGCAGCGGCAAAATGCCAGAAACCAATCAGAATATAGACGTCCTTCGCGCTGGCTGATTCCAGAGAAACATACGATGTAAACTTTTGTTCCTACCAAAACATTAGTTCCGAGAAAATGGAGGAGAAGTTGATCATCGCCGTTGCTGGGTTTCTTATCATTATCGGATTAATTGCACAGTTTAACCATAGAGTGAAAGTTTATCATTTGCATGTGTTTTTAAGTCCTGTCAGTTTAACAGGGCGCGCTTGACAGGGCATATATAAGAACGAGCAGAGAGAGAGAGAGCCCCGGCCGCGCGCGCGCACTCACTATTAATGATAATAATAGCTAATTATTATTTTTTCCCGACCAAATGTGACCAAAACGGTTATAAAAATGCTGTCATTATAACATTTCATGGTGTGACCATAGACTGTAAAGGGTGTGACACAGACTTCAGAGCGGCCAAAGCGTCAACAAACTTCCCCGTACTTTTTGACAAGCGTCCTTGACAGGGCGGCCAGAGCTTCTTTGCAGCTCAAGTCGGTGGCGGTGTGAACGTACAGTAAGGGACGCTGTTGGACTGAGTCAAGTAAGATCAACATAACGTAACTGACGAAAACGTATTGACTGTTTGCATGATGTTTATAAAACTCATGTCGTGTTATTTACATTGAGATGTTCACCCTGAACTCTTTATTACGGAGTTGTGCTGATACGAGTTTTCTTTTTTGTGTGTGTGTGGAAGTTTAAGATTTGATACCATTTTGATTATATTTTTTGTCATTATATTCAATTTGTTTCGTAATTCCGTGTCGCGCCGCGAGTTCTGTAGTCGGTCAGATGACGGGATTAATGTTTGAGTTTTGGGGAATGGGGGGTAGGGGCCTGTTTAAAAGGGTGCAAGGTATGAAACAAGCAGTGATAATGATTAGCCTGATTTTCAATCACGTAAAGAATAATGACAACTCAGAGTAACAGAAGGGGTCTCAAATTTACATTGTGGAATGTAAAAGGATTAAACCATCCGGTTAAGAGAAGCAAGATATTATCACATCTAAAATCTCTCTCCACAGATATAATATTTCTGCAGGAAACTCATCTCAAAGTGGACTCCAAAGACAAATTAAAATCCGGATGGATAGGACAGATCTATCAATCAAATTTTTTACATAAATCTAGGGGGGTAGCTATCTTATTACGAAAGGGGGTCCCATTTAAACAAAAAGCCCTGAGTGCCGATCGGGATGGCCGTTATGTTATTCTATCTGGTGAGGTTTATGGCTTCCCGATTACGTTGATAAATGTATACTGTCCAAATTCCGATGAACCAGACTTTTTTAGAAAAGTATTTTCTCTTATCCCCAATATATCCCAAACAAATCTTGTTATAGGCGGGGACTTTAATTGTGTCCTTGATGCATATCTCGATAGATCATCGTTTAAAATCTCACCGCAATCCAATTCAAGAAATTTTTTGAATGCATTCATTAATAATTCTAATTTAGTAGACATATGGAGACTTATGCACCCAACCGAAAGAGATTATACATTTCACTCGCATGTACATAATGTATATACTCATATTGACTATTTCTTGGTGGACAACAACCTTATTTCTAATATCCTAAATTCCAAAATTCACGATATACTGATTTCAGACCACGCCCCAGTTTCATTTGAAGTTGTCCTTGATCAAACATCTTCTATCCGCCCTCTATGGAGGATGGACCCTCAACTTATTGAAGACCCTAAGTTCATTGATTACATGAGTTCACAACTGGAAAAAAAATTGAAAGCAATGATAAGCCAGAGACATTATCAGGACTGCTCTGGGAAACTTTAAAAGCTTATATAAGAGGTTGTGTTATATCATATCAGGGGTCCCGAAATAAACTTTACAAAACGAAACTAATTGATTTAGGGAAACAAATGCATCGGTTAGACAATGAAAATGCACTAAACCCCTCACCTGATACTCATAAGAAAATTCTACAGTTAAGGTTTGAATACAATAAAATAGTCTCTACTAAAATAAATAAAACTTTTCATTTCGTTAAACAGAAATACTTTGAATTTGGGGAGAAGCCCCATAAATTATTAGCCAGACAATTGCGAAAAATAGATAGTGAAAGAACAATTCATAAAATACAGACAAAAAGTGGGACACAATGTATCGCAAATAAAGAGATAAACCAATGTTTTAAGGAATTTTACTCAAAGTTATACTCTTCAGAAACTGATTTGGACCCACAAACAATGGATGAATTTGTACGTAAATGTACTCTTCCCACTCTATCCCCAGATGATCGGAATATAAATAAAGATATCTTAATAAAGATATCTCTTTGGAGGAATTGAAGAACACAATAAACTCTTTAAAGAGCATGAAAACTCCTGGCCCAGACGGGTTACCAGCCGAACTATATAAAAAATTCAGCGACATCCTTACTCTTTATTTGCTTAAAACTTATCAGCAAGCATTAACAACTGGACTACCGCCAACCTTTTCTGAAGCTATTATCACAGTAATTCCTAAAAAAGGTAAAAATCCTGAAGAAGTTGAGGGATACAGACCTATCTCCCTTATTAATGTTGATCAAAAAATATTATCCAAGACACTTGCTAATAGACTTGGCAAATTAATTAACAAACTGGTTAACACAGATCAGAATGGATTTATTCCAGGAAGAAGTACTATACATAATACTAGACACCTGTTTAATATAATTTATCATCCCAAGGCAATCCGAGACAATTTGGTTGTAATCTCATTGGATGCCGAAAAGGCATTCGACCGAGTAGAATGGCGTTATTTATTTGCTATCCTTGAGAAATTTAATATGGGAGATGAGTTTATAAATTGGATTAAAATTTTGTACAGTAGTCCATCGGCGCGGGTTCTAACAAATAAAACAATATCGAAGCCGTTCTATCTTCAAAGAGGAACCAGACAGGGCTGTCCTCTCTCACCCCTTTTGTTCGCTTTAATAGTAGAACCTCTGGCAGAAACCATTCGATCTATAACACTTTAACACTTCAAACACTGTTAACAAAATATCACTCTACGCGGACGATATTTTGCTTTATACTACCCAACCTCAGGTGTGCTGTTATACCCCTTCCTGTTATTCTCAAAACTATTACTAACTTTGGAAAATTCTCTGGCTTTAAAGTAAATTTTGAAAAAAGTGAACTCATGCCCATTGGTCAGAAGGATTTATCTGTAATACACTCCTCCCCATTTAAAGTTTCCACGGAAAAAAATACATATTTAGGAATAGTGGTTACTTCTAAATATAATTTACTACTCAAAGCTAATTTCAACCCCTTACTAAGTTACAAACCTGTATACACTATTGGAAAACTCTCCCGATCTCCTTAATTGGCAGAATAAATGCGATAAAAATGATATTTCTCCCTCAAATCTTATATTTATTTCGTAATATTCCAATACTTTTGCCCAAGTCATTCTCTGGCAGAAACCATTCGATCTATAACACTTTAACACTTCAAACACTGTTAACAAAATATCACTCTACGCGGACGATATTTTGCTTTATACTACCCAACCTCAGTCACACCTAGATTCGATTGTTCTTCCTTTTCTATGGAACTATAAGGGTCACAGAAACAAAAAAATACACCTTTGTAAACCCAAACATGAGGGGGGGGGTTGGCCCTTCCGGATTTTCGCATTTATTACTGGGCCACTCACTTACAAGTTTTTGCACTATGGTTGGAACAGTCGGCTAATGCCCCAGAATGACTTCAGATGGAGCGGGATTACTGCCATCCCTATGATCTTGGAGCAGTGCTGCTTTCCCCAGTGATATTAGACCAAACTGTAGTTAATGGTTTTGTCATTAAAAGTCAGTTACGTATTTGGAGACAGATAAGAGATTACCTTAATATAAAATCACTCTCCCTCTTAATCCCGATCGCAAATAACCCATCATTTCCCCCTTCAAGGTTGGATTCGACCTTTAATCAATGGAAGGAATTGGGTATATGCACAGTCAAGGACCTTTATTTGGATGGAGCGTTAGCTTCCTTTACGCAACTACAAAAGAAATACAACCTTCCAAAAAAAATTTTTTTCAGATTTTTACAGATAAGAAATTACTTGCGTACACATAATGTCGCCCTGGATGAGGTCCCGCCCTCAATTGGTGATGATTGTCTCATTCAGTTTAGAGGAAACAAAAATCAGTTATCTTTAATTTATGGAAAGTTACAAGCAGCTACTTCTCCCTCTACAAGCTTGATTAGAGAGGAATGGGAACGAGAGATGGGGATTGGAATCTCTGAAGAGATTTGGCAGAATGGTTTAGAGGATATTGATAAACAATCGGTCAATACAATATTATGCCTCATTAAATTTAAGGTCTTACATAGATTACATTTCTCAAAAAAGAAATTACATAGGTTTTTCCCCAATGTCTCGCCTCTTTGTGATAATGCAAATCAGAGGATGCTGATTTAGCCCATAGTTTTATTTTCTGCCATAAAATACAGGGATTCTGGTGTGAGTTTTTTAAAATGCTTTCAGATGTACTTAATGTAAACTTGGAACCAGACCCAGTGCTCATTATATTAGGACATTCTAACCATGTATATTCATTGAACAGTGCTCAAAAGAAATTTCTCACATATTGTCTGATAACAGCCAAGAAACTGTACTGTTTTGGAAAAAGGTTTACCCTCCTGATGCTAAATTATGGCTTGAGGAACTGATGTCTACTCTACACCTGGAATGAACTAGATACCTTTGGAAAGGCAACATTGGACAATTCCACAAGATTTGGGACTCTTTCATCTGCTACCTTAATAGGAATGTTACTCCTTAATGCAATGTATTGTAGGCTGACCTAAGTGCTGTGTATTAATGTCACTGGATTGTATATTAACAGGCGGGGGATGGGGTGTTTATATATATATATATATATTTTTTTTTTTTTTTTGCATATAAGAAAATCAATTCTGGAACCTGTAATTATTTCAAGGCTACTTGTTGTTTGAATAAAAAACCCATTTGACAAAAAAAAGAAAGATATACAAACGATATTGTTTCTCTGTGCAGTCGTAGTTATAGTTGAGGTGTGGACTCTTTGTGTTACTCTTTTACATTTAGAACGATTTTTAAAACTGTCTTTATTGTTATAGTTATCGTCCTTGATGTGAACTAGGGCTGTCAAAATTGCTCAAAAATGACGTTCGAATATTCCCTCTAAAAAACACACGAATATTCGAACTATTCGAACATCTGGTTGCGCATTTTTTCAATGACGCGCATTACGTCAATAACAGGACAAATTAATACAAAGAGACATACATAACTTGTATAGGTAGATAATTTAAGTTTAAACATATTTGACAATGTATTACCAACACAAAACCAAGTAAATAAACTAATGGCCAAGACCGCAGACTCGCTCACTCGCAGGCACTCTCTCTCTCTCTCTCTCTCTCTCTCTCGCGCCCTCGCGCTCACGCTCTCTCTGCTCATAACGGTTTAAATGAACAACAATAAGCACATGTTGAGTGCTGATCAAGAGTTTTGTGCAAGCAATTTAAGGTCGCGACTCTTGCCCCAAATATAGCAGGCTTCATTCAGTGATTGAAACAAATGTATTAACATTAATTGAAGTTTTACAGTATAGAACCGACATTGAACGCTCCGAGTGAGCTGTGGTAAACATGGAACTTTTCTGTTTAACTTTAAATAAAATGAGGCACACAATTCCGAGAAATGTGACAACAAAGAACTTTTACCCTGAGGTTCATAAAAAATAAAGTGCTATTAAAAAAGAAAAAGGCTACTTACATTATTGGTGCTTGTATTAAAAAAAGGAAAAACTGACTGCAATTTATTCCATTGTCTTTTAGTGCACTGTCAACTTTCAGCAGTGACGCTGTGCTAGACAGTGCGACTCGTGTGACCTGTCCCTCAAGTCTTGTTTATACTCGACGCGTCCGCACGAGCGCGAATCGCCCCCTATCGTTTCAAAGAATAGTACAACGGCGAGCGCGTCGAGTATAAACGCCTCGTCCGTTTGGGGGAGGTGCGCGCGCAGTCTGCGGAGACTCGCGCTGTGGAGACAGGCGAAAGTATAAACAAGGCTTCAGGCAGCGCGCGCGCCCACTCGCAAAGCAGACAGCCGCGCCTCTGCTTCCGCGGGCGTGTTTTTCCATATTCGAAATTCACATTCGAATATTAATTTTCACGTTCGAATTTCTGTTTTTTAAAACTATTCGAATATATATT
Organism: Leuciscus leuciscus; assembly: GCF_965113295.1. NCBI lineage: Eukaryota > Metazoa > Chordata > Actinopteri > Cypriniformes > Leuciscidae > Leuciscus > Leuciscus leuciscus. Next base: position 40,222,899 of record NC_138741.1, read on the forward strand.
CGAATTTAGAATATTCGTTGACAGCCCTAATGTGAACGGGCCTATAGATTGTGTTTTACAGTACACACTTGACTGTGAATGAATGCGATAGAGTTTTTCAGCAGGGGGAGTCAGAACCCTACAGTCCTACATGTAAGTGCAGGAGAACCCCTGATCTCGCTCACCTCAGTCTGTCTCTGCTGTAGCTGAGCTCTTCTCTCTCGCAGGATCTTCATGCAGTCGTGAACCTGCTGTCGTTTCTCCATCAGCTGCGTGTTCATCTCGTCCACCTCCACACGCTTCTTCAGGACCAGTGTGGACTGCAGTGTGTTCACGCCCGTCTCCAGGAGCCCGCTGGAGCTCTGCAGCACATCACCAGCAAATCACATTACCAGCAAATCACCAGCACATCACCAGCAAATCACATTACCAGCAAATCACCAGCACATCACCATCACATCACCAGCAAATCATATCACCAGCACATCACCATCACATCACCAGCACATTAGCAGCACATCACCAGCACATTACCAGCAAATCATATCACCAGCACATCACCAGCACATCACCATCACATCACCAGCACATCACCATCACATCACCAGCACATCACCATCACATCACCAGCACATTACATCACCAGCACATCACGAGCAAATCACCAGCAAATCACATCACCAGCAAATTACATCACATCACCAGCAAATTACATCACCAGCACATCACATCACCAGCAAATCACATCACCAGCACATCACATCACCAGCACATCACATCACCAGCACATCACCAGCATATCACATCACCAGCAAATCACATCACCATCACCAGCACATTACCAGCAAATCACATCACCAGCACATCACCAGCACATCACATCACCAGCACATCACCAGCAAATCACATCACCAGCACATCACATCACCAGCAAATCACATCACCATCACATCACCAGCACATTACCAGCAAATCACCATCACATCACCAGCACATTACCAGCAAATCACATCACCAGCACATCACATCACCAGCAAATCACATCACCAGCAAATTACATCACATCACCAGCAAATTACATCACATCACCAGCAAATCACATTACCAGCAAATCACATCACCAGCACATCACATCACCAGCACATCACCAGCAAATCACATTACCAGCACATCACATCACCATCACATTACCAGCACATCACATCACCATCACATTACCAGCACATCACATCACCATCACATCACCAGCAAATCACATTACCAGCAAATCACATCACCAGCACATCACATCACCAGCACATCACCATCACATCACCAGCACATCACATCACCAGCACATCACATCACCAGCAAATCACATCACCATCACATCACCAGCACATTACCAGCACATCACATCACCATCACATCACCAGCAAATCACATCACCAGCACATCACATCACCAGCAAATCACATCACCATCACATCACCAGCACATTACCAGCAAATCACATCACCAGCACATCACCAGCACATCACATCACATCACCAGCACATCACCAGCAAATCACATCACCAGCACATCACATCACCAGCAAATCACATCACCAGCACATTACCAGCAAATCACCATCACATCACCAGCACATTACCAGCAAATCACATCACCAGCACATCACCATCACATCACCAGCAAATCACATCACCAGCAAATTACATCACATCACCATCACCAGCAAATCACATCACCAGCACATCACATCACCAGCACATCACCAGCAAATCACATTACCAGCACATCACATCACCATTACATTACCAGCACATCACATCACCATCACATCACCAGCAAATCACATTACCAGCAAATCACATCACCAGCACATCACATCACCAGCACATCACCATCACATCACCAGCACATCACATCACCAGCACATCACATCACCAGCAAATCACATCACCATCACATCACCAGCACATTACCAGCACATCACATCACCATCACATCACCAGCAAATCACATCACCAGCACATCACATCACCAGCAAATCACATCACCATCACATCACCAGCACATTACCAGCAAATCACATCACCAGCACATCACCAGCACATCACATCACCAGCACATCACCAGCAAATCACATCACCAGCACATCACATCACCAGCAAATCACATCACCAGCACATTACCAGCAAATCACCATCACATCACCAGCACATTACCAGCAAATCACATCACCAGCACATCACCATCACATCACCAGCAAATCACATCACCAGCAAATTACATCACATCACCATCACCAGCAAATTACATCACATCACATCACCATCACATCACCAGCAAATCACATCACCAGCACATCACATCACCAGCACATCACCATCACATCACCAGCAAATCACATTACCAGCAAATCACATCACCAGCACATCACATCACCATCACATCACCATCACATCACCAGCAAATCACATTACCAGCAAATCACATTACCAGCAAATCACATCACCAGCACATCACATCACCAGCACATCACCATCACATCACATCACCATCACATCACATCACCAGCAAATCACATTACCAGCAAATCACATCACCAGCACATCACATCACCATCACATCACCAGCAAATCCAGGGCTTGAATTTCGGCGCGGGATTGCAGGTATTGCGCATAATTTTTATAATTCCCGCAGGTCTCCCACTTATAATGCGGGAAATTCCCGCAAACATTGATTCACTTTAGCCTGTAGGTTGTATTAGTAAATTAATCCACACAGATTATAAAATCAAATCAGTCATTTTAAAACTGTCTGCGAGACGCAATTTCTCAAACCGCGTGAGTGATTCAGCGGTGCTGCGTCTTCTATCTCTCGTCTCTCAACATGTGTTGCACAAGGCAATCGTTAAGCGCTGCAGGCGGCGATACACTCTCGCGTTTCGGGAGTCGGGATAGACGGAGTTGTCACTTGCATAATCGGGCCAGCATTGCATCATGAGTAACTAAAGTTTACCATTTGCACGTCTTTTTAAGTCTTACCAGTTTAAGCATTCACGCGATTTTAAACTCTTCGTGGACCTGGTTAAATATGAGGTTATCATGTTGGGGGATTTTAATACTGATGTTCAGAAAAGTGATGTTTCAGGGTATAAAGCATTGATGAATTTCTGTCGCTCCAATAGTTTACATCAGCTGATTAATGAACCTACACGTGTGTGCTCTACCACCCAAACTACGATTGATCTTGTCCTAGTATCAGACAAATCTAGGATAACAGAAAGCGGGGTTATAAAATATGGGTTGAGTGACCATTCTATTATTTTCTGTACTAGAAAGATCAAGAAAGCAGTGCTCAACTGTCATACTTCTATAAAAACCCGTTCACTGAAAAAGTATAGCAAAGAAGCACTGAATGGCTGTTTAAATAAAATGAACTGGTCTAAAGTTTTGCAATGTAGTGACGTGGACAGAGCATGGTGCCTATTTAAAAGTATGTTTTTAGAAGCTGTGGATAAAATAGCCCCATATAAAGAAATTTGAATAAGGCAGAGAACAGAACCCTGGGTGAATGATGACGTCCTTGAGGCAATTAGGGTAAGAAATAGGAAGTATGGGAAATTCAGAGAAAATAAGGATGAGCAGAGTTGGGCTGATTATAAAAAGGCTAGAAATGAAGTTAATAGATTAGTGGGCAATACTAAAAAGGCATATTTCAATGAAAAAATTACTGAATATAGAAACGACTCAGGAAAGTTATGGAAATCCCTTAAGCAACTTGGCTACAGTAAAAGGCTAAAAACAAAAAACAGTAATATCACTCTAGATCTTGGCAACAACATTACATCAGAGAAGGAGATGGTGGCAGATAGCTTTAATACGCATTTCTCATCAGTTGCCAGGAAGCTTGTGGAAAAGTTACCTGGTCAGACTGGTCAATATGGTGAAAGTCATGTGCAGGACTTTTACTCTCAGTTACAGTAGGTGTCCGGGCGGGGAGTTTCTTTTTTGAAAAGGTGAGGGAGACACTTGTTCTTGAGAAGCTGAAGAGGCTTGATGGCTCTAAAGCCACAGGATTAGATTTTATTCCATCTAAATTCGTGAGGGATGCCGCTGAGATTATTACTCCGAGCATTACACATATTATAAACAGGTCGATAGAACAAGGATGCTTCCCCAATGACCTCAAGATTGCCAGAGTGATTCCATTATATAAGAAAGGGAGTAAACTAGACCCTGGTAATTATAGACCCGTCTCAATTCTTGGTTGTCTGTCAAAGGTAATTGAAAAGATTATTTTTGAACAGATTGATAATTACTTAAAATCACAAAACCTACTTTATGAGTTCCAGTCGGGTTTTCGGAAATCACATTCTACGGATTCCTGTTTATTGTTTCTAACGGACTATATAAAAAAGGAGGTAGATAATGGAAACTTCTGTGGCATGGTCATGTTAGACTTACAAAAAGCTTTTGATACAGTCGACCATGGTGTCTTAATGTATAAATTGAAAGCCATGGGTTTTAGTGAATTAGCACAGAAATGGGTGGGCTCCTATCTGGAAAATAGAACGCAAGTAGTGGACATTGGGGGGAAAATGTCTCAGCCAAAAGGCATGGACTGTGGGGTACCTCAAGGGAGCATTTTGGGTCCACTTTTCTTTTTACTATATATAAATGATCTAAAGTCTGCTTGTTCATGCAGTCTTTTTTTATATGCAGATGATTCTGCGATGGTTGTTTCTCACAAGGATAAAAATATGATTGAAAACAAACTTAGCTCAGCACTTCTAAATGTTAGTATGTGGATGGCTGATAACAGATTATCACTTCATTTAGGGAAAACTGAATCCATATTGTTTGGAACAAAGATAAAGTTAAAGAAAGCCTCCAGTTTTAAGGTCCTAGCTGGAGATATTGTAATTACTGCCAAGGAATCAATCAGTTATCTTGGATGTATGTTAGATTGCAATTTATCTGGAGTAGGTCAGGCCCATAAGGTAATTACTAAAGTAAATCAGAGAGTCCGTTTTTTGGCCAGAATATCAAAGTTTTTGGATGAAAAAACAAAGCTAATTCTGGCAGGAGCTTTAATTCAGCCATATTTTGATTATGCGTGTGGATCATGGTACAATGGTGTCACAGGGAACCTGAAACATAGACTTCAGACGTCTCAAAATAAATTAATAAGGCTTATTTTAGACCTTCCCATAAGAACTCATCTGGAATCTTCCCACTTTGAAAGAGTGGGATGGTTGGAAGTTGAGGATCGCGTGTCTCAGATGCAGCTGGGTATGGTACATAAAATTGTTAATGGAGATGTTCCCAAATATTTTAGAAATTATTTTAAAAGAGTAAGTGAAGGTCACAGTTACTCCACTAGGGGTAGCTCAACAGATTTTGTACCCCCCAGATTTAAAACTAATCTGGGCAAACAGTCTTTTCTTTATGCTGGAACTATCCTTTGGAATCGGTTACCTGGTACACTAAAGACAGTACTAAGCATAGGCAATTTTAAACAGGGTTGAAAGTATGGCTTAGATGCCAATCATAGTTTTTATTATAACATAGTCTATTTTTATTGTACATTTTTCTGTATAATATGAATGAATTTGTTTAATGTATGAAAAATGATTCATGTGTGAATTGCTGCAACTTGTCCTTTCCCCTTGCCCTTATAGGGACCACAATGGAAATAAGTCTTTGGGCTTTATTGTGTCATCCCTGACTATTTATGTATTTTAATATATGACACAGAGTACTGTTTTCATATTTTTTTTATATTTAAGTGGTCAAATAAAATCAATCAATCAATTCGGTACTTGCGCGCTGTCTGAGAGATGTTTCTCTGCACACATACATAGAGTAAAGCCGCCTCACACACAGCTCGCGGGTAACCAAAGTTATTTTTCGTGGATTATATCGCTTTAACAGTCAAAAACATGCGAAAATTATGTAAATTTCGGTCTTGGTGAGTATCCTCTAAACACAGTCGGTTATGTCTTAAGCATAAATCGCACGTGACCGTATAATGAACACAGGATCCGTGCACTAGCTCTTAAAGGGACAGCAGACATATGTGTCTGTCCTTAATTTGGTTGTCAAAACAACAAAATATAGCTTTCATTTTAAGGAATCAGGATTAATAGCCTATGTATTTAATTTAGTCAGGACTAAAATACTACCCAGTGTTATTTTACATTTGATTACTTTATTCAATCTCTGTATTTCTGAATACTCGTGTTAGACCTAAGCAAAAACTTCTCTCTTTATTTCTCTTTATTGGTATCTTTATTCTATTGTATTTATTTGTGCTACTTTTTTCAATTTAATTCAAAGATTGAAATCAAGAATTCCTTGTGTTGTGTAAATTCTTAAGAACAAAATTACCCCATTGTAAAAATGCGATGAGTGAGCATACATTTAGGCGAGATAAATGTAATTAAAAAAAAAAAGTCTAAACTCCCCCCTCAAATTAAAAATCCCCCCCCATAAGAATCACCTAAGGGGGGATTTCCCCCCCATTTTCCAAAATGAAATTCAGGCCCTGAAATCACATTACCAGCAAATCACATCACCAGCACATCACCATCACATCACCAGCAAATCACATCACCAGCACATCACATCACCAGCAAATCACATCACCAGCACATCACATCACCAGCACATCACATCACCAGCAAATCACATCACCATCACATCACCAGCAAATCACATCACCAGCACATCACATCACCAGCACATCACATCACCAGCACATCACCATCACATCACCAGCAAATCACATCACCAGCACATCACATCACCAGCAAATCACATCACCAGCACATCACATCACCAGCAAATCACATCACCAGCACATCACATCACCAGCACATCACCAGCACATCACATCACCAGCACATCACATCACCAGCAAATCACATCACCATCACATCACCAGCACATCACATCACCATCACATCACCAGCACATCACATCACCAGCACATCACATCACCAGCAAATCACATCACCATCACATCACCAGCAAATCACATCACCATCACATCACCAGCACATCACATTACCAGCACATCACATCACCAGCACATCACCATCACATCACCAGCACATCACATCACCAGCACATCACATCACCAGCAAATCACATCACCATCACATTACCAGCACATCACATCACCAGCACATCACATCACCAGCAAATCACATCACCAGCAAATCACATCACCAGCAAATCACATCACCAGCACATCACATCACCAGCAAATCACATCACCAGCACATCACATCACCAGCAAATCACATCACCATCACATCACCAGCACATCACATCACCAGCAAATCACATCACCATCACATCACCAGCACATCACATTACCAGCACATCACATTACCAGCACATCACATCACCAGCACATCACATCACCAGCAAATCACATCACCAGCACATCACATTACCAGCACATCACATCACCATCACATCACCAGCACATCACATTACCAGCACATCACATTACCAGCAAATCACATCACCATCACATCACCAGCACATCACATTACCAGCACATCACATTACCAGCAAATCACATCACCAGCACATCACATCACCAGCAAATCACATCACCAGCACATCACATCACCAGCACATCACATCACCAGCAAATCACATCACCATCACATCACCAGCACATCACATCACCAGCACATCACATCACCAGCAAATCACATCACCATCACATCACCAGCACATCACATTACCAGCACATCACATTACCAGCACATCACATCACCAGCACATCACATCACCAGCAAATCACATCACCAGCACATCACATTACCAGCAAATCACATCACCATCACATCACCAGCACATCACATTACCAGCACATCACATTACCAGCAAATCACATCACCAGCACATCACATCACCAGCAAATCACATCACCAGCACATCACATCACCAGCACATCACATCACCAGCAAATCACATCACCATCACATCACCAGCACATCACATCACCAGCACATCACATCACCAGCAAATCACATCACCATCACATCACCAGCACATCACATTACCAGCACATCACATTACCAGCACATCACATCACCAGCACATCACATCACCAGCACATCACATCACCAGCACATCACATTACCAGCACATCACATTACCAGCACATCACATCACCAGCACATCACATCACCAGCAAATCACATCACCAGCACATCACATCACCAGCAAATCACATCACCAGCACATCACATTACCAGCAAATCACATCACCATCACATCACCAGCACATCACATTACCAGCACATCACATTACCAGCAAATCACATCACCAGCACATCACATCACCAGCAAATCACATCACCAGCACATCACATCACCAGCACATCACATCACCAGCAAATCACATCACCATCACATCACCAGCACATCACATCACCAGCACATCACATCACCAGCAAATCACATCACCATCACATCACCAGCACATCACATTACCAGCACATCACATTACCAGCACATCACATCACCAGCACATCACATCACCAGCACATCACATCACCAGCACATCACATTACCAGCACATCACATTACCAGCACATCACATCACCAGCACATCACATCACCAGCAAATCACATCACCAGCAAATCACATCACCATCACATCACCAGCACATCACCAGCACATCACATCACCAGCAAATCACATCACCATCACATCACCAGCACATCACATTACCAGCACATCACATTACCAGCACATCACATCACCAGCAAATTACATCACCAGCACATCACATCACCAGCACATCACATTACCAGCACATCACATTACCAGCACATCACATCACCAGCACATCACATCACCAGCAAATCACATCACCAGCAAATCACATCACCATCACATCACCAGCACATCACCAGCACATCACATCACCAGCAAATCACATCACCATCACATCACCAGCACATCACATTACCAGCACATCACATTACCAGCACATCACATCACCAGCAAATTACATCACCAGCAAATTACATCACATCACCAGTACATCACCATCACATCATAACATCACCATCAAGATATAAAAAAATGTCATAAAAAAATGTCATACAGAGAATCCATACTGTATGTTCGTTTGGCTGGAAGCTAGGCTAGGTATTTTACTTTTAAATATGGATATTTTTTATACACAAATGCATTGCTTCGCTTCAGAAGGCCTTTATTAAACCCCGTGGCCATGTGGAGCACTTTTATGATGGATGGATGCACTTTTATGATGGATGGATGCACTTTTATGGACTTCAAAACAGAAACGGCCATTCATTGCCATTATAAAGCTTGGAAGAGCCAGGACATTTTATTATATAACTCTGACTGTATTCGTCTGTAAGAAGAATGTCATATACACCTAGGCTGGCTTGAGAGTGAGTAAATCATGAGCTAATTTTCATTTTTGGGTGAACTATCCCTTTAAACTGTCCTTGATACATTTTACACGTATTCACTGTAGTGATTTCAGTAAATTGTGTTTAATTACAAGCAACTAACGTTAACCCTAAAACAAACCCTAACCATATAGCCTAGTAAGTGCATGTAGTTAATTACCGGTAATTTTACTCTGTATTTTAAAGTGTTCTTATTACAGTGTAATCATACAGTTAAATGCACTGTGTAAGACGTGTTAATTATTTGTGAAACTAGCTATTTCGGATTGAAAATTATTTCTGAGTAAATCTTACACAGATTTATTTTATTTTTTTGTAGGTGTGTGTGTGTGTGTGTGTGTGTGTGTGTGTGTGTGTGTGTGTGTGTGTGTGTGTGTGTGTGTGTGTGTGTGTGTGTGTGTGTGTGTGTGTGTGTGTGTGTGTGTGTGTGTGTGTGTGCTGTAGTCGGTCTCATACACACCTGTGTTATTACAGGAATATGCTTTATATGCTCATCCTTCTGCTCTCTGTCATGACAAAAACAACAGACCATTACCAGAGAAATCACCGCAGTAAACTGGCTTTATAACTTGTTTAAAGCAGTAAAACACAATAAAGTATCTGTACCTGTGCTCCTCTAACTGCGTTACAAACACGTTTTTCTTTCTGTTTTCTACTTTCAGCTTTAGATCTGCGTTAGTTTTCAGAGCAGGTGAAGCTCGAGACGAGGAATCCATGAGTGCTTTAGCAGAACCCGACCGAGAGAGATACAGTAAAGCAGAGAGACTTAAGCGTGACAGAGGCGCGTTAACAGCGAGGTTTTCTTTAATGGCTTTCTTTAATTCCTCGCTTTTGGTGTTGCTCGGAAACACAATAGGAGTATGAGCTCGCGGCGACGCGCCACTGTTGTCATGGTAACTGAGCGGAAGTGTCGTAGTCTCAGAACCTGCGCGTCCACAGTGTGGCGCTGTCGAGTCATCAACAACTACACGAATCTTTATCCAAGTTGTGTTTTATTTGCTTCGCAAAAAAATAAAACACTCCTCGCTATTTCAAGGACGTTTAAATTCAAAGTTGTGGCTTTTATTTCACGAGTAAAGCTTTAAGATGATCAGTATTCAGCATGAGTGAGAACTCAGTGTGTGTGAACATGAAGGAATATCTGTATCTTTCACAGGAGTGTTACCTTTACCTGTATTTTGAACGATTGGTTGTATTGTGTTGTTTTAGGGTTACATGAATGTCCCTCTTCTGTTCATTTCTGTCTTACAGTGTTTTATTAGACTTTCTGACGTATTTGTTTTTGATGGTTAAGAGGAAATGCTCGACGTATAAACACTGCAGTGTGTGAGAGAGAGTGTGTGAGATACTGAGACTCACTTCTGCTGAATACTGTACATTTAGGCAAATTTACATATTTCAAAAACAGTCAGATTTCTTTTTTTAAGTCGTCCTGTAAGATTAGTGCTATTTGTATATTCTTAACAAAATATGTATATTTCTCAATAAAAAATAATCAAGTAGCTACTAAATTATACGGAAAGTCCAAAAAGATTATGTCTTTGTTACATTTCATGGGGTCTTTAATTCAGCATACAGTGTGATGATATTAACTCAGGAGCTTTGACGTGTTCAGAGAGAGTGTGTGTGAGACTAGACTGAGCTGTGTCGTTTTCTTTTCAGTGTGTGTGTGTGTGTGTGTGTGTGTGTGTGTGTGTGTGTGTGTGTGTGTGTGTGTGTGTGTGTGTGTGTGTGTGTGTGTGTGTGTGCGAGTGAGTGTGTGTGTGAATGTGATCAGTGACAGTGATGATAAATGTCTCGAGTGGAAGTGAAGCTGAACTGAGGATCGTGTGTGTGTGTGTGTGTGTGTGTGTGTGTGTGTGTGTGTGTGTGTGTGTGTGTGGAAGTGAAGCTGAACTGAGGATCGTGTCCATAAAAGGCATCAGAGCAGCAGATCTGAACATCACACATGATGAGGAGTCACACATGTGAACACACTGCATGATTTTAAACACAGTCCATAGTTTCTTTACCATTTCCTCACTAATACATTTGCATATAAGCAGAAAACCGGTTTGCCTAAATATGTAACAAACAAAAAGGCTGACATGTGCAGTAACACTGCTGTCGTCATCATCTGACACGCGTGACGAGACATCAGAGAATACACACACTAATGTGGAATGATGACAGATCCAGAATCTGAACTAGAAGTGTCAGTTCTTATGTAGTATTTTCTTCTCTTTCTCTTTCTTTTTCTCTTTCCGAGGAATCTAAACAAGACCTGATATGTGATCTGAACATGAATAAACATGTTTTCCTCATTTCTCAGTAATTCCACTGTAAGCGCTGCTATTATCACATTATCTGAGCTGGTGAAGTGGACAGACAAATAAGGTAAACTCCAGTCCTCACGTGTCAAGACGAACTAAAATTAACCCAGTGAACGAACAGCTGAGCGCTGAACACACACACACACACGCACACACACACACACACACACACACACACACACACACTCACACGCGCGCGCGCCTTTGTCTGTCCACGCGCGCTGTGTGACAATAACACGACACGATGACACGATTCACTTATGCCGAATATATCTCCTTATTTCGAACAAATGACAAAAAACGAAACTCATCGCCGCAGAAAACCTCATCATCTGAGAGAGACATCGAGCCGACAGAGTGAGTCCTTCAGTGTGTGTGTGTGTGTGTGTGTGTGTGTGTTACTGTGGCAGTTTATTCATCAACAGAACGAGCTCAAATGGTTCAGTTTAGTTTATAGTATCAGAATATGGCAGGTGTGTGACAGGTTTGTTCCTGCATGACCTTCAGCTGTCACTTTAAATCGGGTGTTTTGTGACAGCTCAATCTCACCATGTTCTGTGTTGATCTTCTGGAGACGGGGCTAGTTGTCACACTCAGTGTTTCTCAGTATGTGTTGAGTTTTAAATGTCTCTTTAGACACATTCGCATCGAGACCGCTATAGCGAGTAATCTGTGCACGGGGTAAGCTGTCACACTGGAACCTGCCATTCAAATCCATATTACGGGTTTTATGGCCACATGTGAACAGTAAAACGACTAGGAAATACAATTAATGAAACATGCAAAGAGAAAAGTTGCCTTAATTGTATAGTCTTAATGGATGTCTGTGTGCGTTTATTTTATTTCGTAGATATTACAAAAATAGGATTATACTGTAAATCTAGCCTGGAGGACAGAACTCAATAAAATATTTCAGTTTAAGAGATTTCTAAAAAAGCACTGCTGGAGAAACCAAGCATTTATGAGACTGAGTCTCTGTGACGACTAGCCCCGGCCTCTGAGCCCCTGTGACGACTAGCCCCGGCCTCTGAGCCCCTGTGATGACTAGCCCCGGCTCTGAGCCCCTGTGACGACTAGCCCCGTCTGTGAGTCCCTGTGACGACTAGCCCCGTCTGTGAGTCCCTGTGACGACTAGCCCCGTCTGTGAGTCCCTGTGACGACAAGCCCCGTCTGTGAGTCCCTGTGACGACCAGCCACGGTCTCTGAGCCGCTGTGACGACTAGCCCCGTCTGTGAGCCCCTGTGACAACTAGCCCCATCTGTGAGCCCCTGTGTCGACTAGCCCCGTCTGTGAGCCGCTGTGACGACTAGCCCCGGCTCTGAGCCCCTGTGACGACTAGCTCCGTCTGTGAGCCCCTGTGACGACTAGCCCCGTCTGTGAGCCCCTGTGACGACTAGCTCCGTCTGTGAGCCCCTGTGACGACTAGCCCCGTCTGTGAGCTCCTGTGACGACTCTCCCCGTCTGTGAGCCCCTGTGGCGACTAGCCCCGTGACGACTAGCCCCGTCTCTGAGCCCCTGTGACGACTAGCCCCATCTGTGAGCCCCTGTGACGACTAGCCCCGTCTGTGAGCCCCTGTGACGACTAGCCCCGTCTGTGAGCCCCGTCTGTGAGCCCCTGTGACGACTAGCCCCGTCAGTGATGATCTGTTCTCTCTCAGGCTGATCTGTGCAGTGCGGAGAGGAGATGTGCAGCAAGTCAGGGCACTAGCATCGGTGTGTGACGCTGACGACTGGACGGCACTGCATGAAGCCGCTCACTGCGGGCAGACACTCTGTGTTCAAGCGCTGCTGAAAGGTAAATCACTGTCTCACACACACTTGAGTTCTAAATCACTGTCTCACACACACTTGAGTTCTAAATTACTGTCTCACACACACTTGAAGTGCCACAGGCTGTTTCTCTCTAACCTTTCTGAGGAATTTCCAGAAAACAAACCCATGCACTTGTTGAACAGGTTGAGCCGCTCTAGTGTTGTGTTTTACTGTGCTAGTCATTGGTCATCTACAGCAGACCTGATGCGTGTGCTGATTAATGGTGTGTGTGTGTGTGCGTGTGCAGCTCGAGGCGTGTGTGTGGACAAGCGGACGCTTCAGGAACAGACGGCTCTGATGATCGCGGTTCACGGACGACACCTGGACTGTGTGAGGATTCTTCTGGAAGCAGGAGCCGACCCTGATATCAGCAACAAGAACAAAGAGACGACGCTTTATAAAGGTGCGTTCATTTGGGTCATTCAGGTCAGTCAGGTCATTGAGGTCATACAGGTCATTCAGGGGTCATAAAGGTGCGTTCATTTGGGTCATTCAGGTCAGTCAGGTCATTGAGGTCATACAGGTCGTTCAGGTCATTCGGGTCAATCGGGTCATTCAGGTCAGTCAGGTCATTGAGGTCATACGGGTCATTCAGGGGTCATAAAGGTGCGTTCATTTGGGTCAGTCAGGTCATTGAGGTCATACAGGTCGTTCAGGTCATTCGGGTCAATCGGGTCATTCAGGTCAGTCAGGTCATTGAGGTCATACGGGTCATTCAGGGGTCATAAAGGTGCGTTCATTTGGGTCATTCAGGTCAGTCAGGTCATTGAGGTCATACAGGTCGTTCAGGTCTTTCGGGTCAATCGGGTCATTCAGGTCAGTCAGGTCATTGAGGTCATACAGGTCATTCAGGGGTCATAAAGGTGCGTTCATTTGGGTCATTCATGTCAGTCAGGTCATTGAGGTCATACAGGTCGTTCAGGCCAATCGGGTCATTCAGGTCAGTCAGGTCATTGAGGTCATACAGGTTGTTCAGGGGTCATTCAGGTCGTTCAGGGGTCATTCAAGTCGTTCAGCTCATTCAGGTCATTTAGGTCATTGAGGTAATTCGGGTCATTTTATCAGTATGTCTGCGTTCCTGTGGGATTCATTTCCCACAGGAAATCGCTTCCTTTCCTTTCCTCTCTTCCTTCCTTTCCTCACTTCCTTTCCTCTCTTCCTTTACTCACTTCCTTTCCTCTCTTCCTTCCTTTCCTCGCTTCCTTTCCTCTCTTCCTTCCTTTACTCGCTTCCTTTACTCGCATCCTTTCCTCTCTTCCTTTCCTCTCTTCTTTTCCTCTCTTCCTTTCCTCGCTTCCTTTCCTCTCTTCCTTTACTCGCTTCCTTTCCACTCTTCCTTTACTCGCTTCCTTTCCTCTCTTCCTTTCCTCGCTTCCTTTCCTCGCGTCCTTTCCTCTCTTCCTTTTCTTGCTTCCTTTCCTCTCTTCCTTTCCTCTCTTCCTTTCCTTGCTTCCTTTACTCGCTTCCTTTCCTCTCTTCCTTTCCTCGCTTCCTTTCCTCTCTTCCTTTACTCGCTTCCTTTCCTCTCTTCCTTTCCTCTCTTCCTTTCCTCGCTTCCTTTCCTCTCTTCCTTTCCTCTCTTCCTTTCCGCACTTCCTTTCCTCGTTTTCTTTCCTCTCTTCATTTCCTCTGTTCCTTTCCTCAATTTCTTTCCTTGCTTCCTTTTTTCTATTCCTTTAGTTGTTTACGTTCCTTTTTATTTCACCAGAAAAAAATGTGTCAACATTAAGTGTAACTGGAATGTTTCTCCTCATTTGCAGCGTGCGAGCAGGAGTATGTCGGTATGGAGTAAACGTGTGTGTATGTTTCTCCTCATGTGTAGCGTGCGAGCAGGAGTGTGTCGGTATGGAGTAAACGTGTGTGTATGTTTCTCCTCATGTCCAGCGTGCGAGCAGGAGTGTGTCGGTATGGAGTAAACGTGTGTGTATGTTTCTCCTCATGTCCAGCGTGCGAGCAGGAGTGTGTCGGTATGGAGTAAACGTGTGTGTATGTTTCTCCTCATGTCCAGCGTGCGAGCAGGAGTGTGTCGGTATGGAGTAAACGTGTGTGTATGTTTCTCCTCATGTCCAGCGTGCGAGCAGGAGTGTGTCGGTATGGAGTAAACGTGTGTGTATGTTTCTCCTCATGTCCAGCATGCAAGCAGGAGTGTGTCGGTATGGAGTAAACGTGTGTGTATGTTTCTCCTCATGTGCAGCGTGCGAGCAGGAGTGTGTCGTATGGAGTAAACGTGTGTGTATGTTTCTCCTCATGTGCAGCGTGCAAGCAGGAGTGTGTCGGTATGGAGTAAACGAGTGTGTATGTTTCTCCTCATGTGCAGCGTGCGAGCAGGAGTGTGTCGGTATGGAGTAAACGTGTGTGTATGTTTCTCCTCATGTGCAGCGTGCGAGCAGGAGTGTGTCGGTATGGAGTAAACGTGTGTGTATGTTTCTCCTCATGTG
Organism: Leuciscus leuciscus; assembly: GCF_965113295.1. Lineage (NCBI taxonomy): Eukaryota > Metazoa > Chordata > Actinopteri > Cypriniformes > Leuciscidae > Leuciscus > Leuciscus leuciscus. The sequence continues at coordinate 40,238,901 of NC_138741.1, forward strand.
ATGCGTGCGAGCAGGAGTGTGTCGGGATGGAGGGAAAAGGTGTGTGTATGTTTCTCCTCATGTGCAGCGTGCGAGCAGGAGTGTGTCGGTATGGAGTAAACGTGTGTGTATGTTTCTCCTCATGTGCAGCTTGCGAGCAGGAGTGTGTCGGTATGGAGTAAACGTGTGTGTATATTTCTCCTCCTGTGCAGCGTGCGAGCAGGAGTGTGTCAGTATGGAGTAAACGTGTGTGTATGTTTCTCCTCCTGTGCAGCGTGCGAGCAGGAGTGTGTCAGTATGGAGTAAATGTCTGTGTATGTTTCTCCTCATGTGCAACGTGCGAGCAGGAGTGTGTCGGTATGGAGTAAACGTGTGTGTATGTTTCTCCTCCTGTGCAGCGTGCGAGCAGGAGTGTGTCGGTATGGAGTAAACGTGTGTGTATGTTTCTCCTCCTGTGCAGCCTGCGAGCAGGAGTGTGTCGGTATGGAGTAAACGTGTGTGTATGTTTCTCCTCATGTGCAGCGTGCGAGCAGGAGTGTGTCGGTATGGAGTAAACGTGTGTGTATGTTTCTCCTCATGTGCAGCGTGCGAGCAGGAGTGTGTCGGTATGGAGTAAACGTGTGTGTATGTTTCTCCTCATGTGATGCGTGCGAGCAGGAGTGTGTCGGTATGGAGTAAACGTGTGTGTGTGTTTCTCCTCATGTGATGCGTGCGCGCAGGAGTGTGTCGGTATGGAGTAAACGTGTGTGTATGTTTCTCATGTGCAGCGTGCGAGCAGGAGTGTGTCGGTATGGAGTAAACGTGTGTGTATGTTTCTCCTCATGTCCAGCGTGCGAGCAGGATTGTGTCGGTATGGAGTAAATGTGTGTGTATGTTTCTCCTCATGTCCAGCGTGCGAGCAGGAGTGTGTCGGTATGGAGTAAATGTGTGTGTGTGTTTCTCTTCATGTGCAGCGTGCGAGCAGGAGTGTGTCGGTATGGAATAAACGTGTGTGTGTGTTTCTCCTCATGTGCAGAGTGCGAGCAGGAGTGTGTCGGTATGGAGTAAACGTGTGTGTATGTTTCTCCTCCTGTGCAGCGTGCGAGCAGGAGTGTGTCGGTATGGAGTAAACGTGTTTGAATGTTTCTCCTCCTGTGCAGCGTGCGAGCAGGAGTGTGTCAGTATGGAGTAAATGTGTGTGTATGTTTCTCCTCATGTGCAGCGTACGAGCAGGAGTGTGTCGGTATGGAGTAAACGTGTGTGTATGTTTCTCCTCATGTGCAGCGTGCGAGCAGGAGTGTGTCGGTATGGAGTAAACGTGTGTGTATGTTTCTCTTCATGTGCAGCGTGCGAGCAGGAGTGTGTCGGTATGGAGTAAACGTGTGTGTATGTTTCTCATGTGATGCGTGCGAGCAGGAGTGTGTCAGTATGGAGTAAACGTGTGTGTATGTTTCTCCTCATGTGCAGCGTGCGAGCAGGAGTGTGTCGGTATGGAGTAAACGTGTGTGTATGTTTCTCCTCATGTGATGCATGCGCGCAGGAGTGTGTCGGTATGGAGTAAACGTGTGTATGTTTCTCATGTGCAGCGTGCGAGCAGGAGTGTATCGGTATGGAGTAAACGTGCGTGTAAGTTTCTCCTCATGTCCAGCGTGCGAGCAGGATTGTGTCGGTATGGAGTGAATGTGTGTGTATGTTTCTCCTCATGTCCAGCGTGCGAGCAGGAGTGTGTCGGTATGGAGTAAACGTGTGTGAATGTTTCTCCTCATGTCCAGCGTGCGAGCAGGAGTGTGTCGGTATGGAGTAAACGTGTGTGTATGTTTCTCCTCATGTCCAGCGTGCGAGCAGGATTTTGTCGGTATGGAGTGAATGTGTGTGTATGTTTCTCCTCATGTCCAGCGTGCGAGCAGGAGTGTGTCGGTATGGAGTAAACGTGTGTGAATGTTTCTCCTCATGTCCAGCGTGCGAGCAGGAGTGTGTCGGTATGGAGTAAACGAGTGTGTATGTTTCTCCTCATGTGCAGCGTGCGAGCAGGAGTGTGTCGGTATGGAGTAAACGAGTGTGTGTGTTTCTCCTCATGTGCAGCATGCAAGCAGGAGTGTGTCGTTATGGAGTAAACGAGTGTGTATATTTCTCATGTGCAGCATGCGAGAAGGAGTGTGTCAGTATGGAGTAAACGAGTGTGTATGTTTCTCCTCATGTGCAGCGTGCGAGCAGGAGTGTGTCGGTATGAGTAAACTTGTGTGTATGTTTCTCCTCCTGTGCAGCGTGCGAGCAGGAGTGTGTCGGTATGGAGTAAACGTGTGTGTATGTTTCTCCTCCTGTGCAGCGTGCGAGCAGGAGTGTGTCGGTATGGAGTAAACGTGTGTGTATGTTTCTCATGTGCAGCATGCGAGCAGGAGTGTGTCAGTATGGAGTAAACGTGTGTGTATGTTTCTCCTCATGTGCAGTGTGCGAGCAGGAGTGTGTCGGTATGGAGTAAACGTGTGTGAATGTTTCTCCTCATGTCCAGCGTGCGAGCAGGAGTGTGTCAGTATGGAATAAACGAGTATGTATATTTCTCCTCATGTGCAGCGTGCAAGCAGGAGTGTGTCGGTATGAAGTGAACGAGTGTGTATGTTTCTCCTCATGTGCAGCGTGCAAGCAGGAGTGTGTCGGTATGAAGTGAACGAGTGTGTATATTTCTTATGTGAAGCGTGCAAGAAGGAGTGTGTCAGTATGGAGTAAACGAGTGTGTATGTTTCTCCTCATGTGCAGCGTGCGAGCAGGAGTGTGTCGGTATGGTGGAGCTGCTGCTAGCGTGTGGAGCATCAGTGAATCAGCGCTGTCGGCGAGGTTGGACGGCACTGCATGAAGCCGCGAGACGGAACAACATCACACTCTGCCAGATGCTCCTGCAGGCCAGAGCCGCCGTAGACGCCCGTAACGCTGACGATGTCACACCCGCCATCGAAGCCGCGCGACACGGACGGACAGAAGCGCTTGCGTACCTGATCCGGAACGGTACTGAACCTCATGCTTTTGGATTCTCTCAAAAAATCCAATGACTTTAAAATCATATGTTAATGAGAATAGTAGTTTAAGCAATAGGCTTGACTTTGGTGTCATGTGACTGTTCTTAAAAACTTTAGAAACCCAAATTCCATGTTTTCTGTAGCAAGACCTATTTGAAATATTATAAACTTTTTTCAGGGAAAATTTACTTAAGTTTAAAGCAAAGCTAGTTTTAAACCCTAAACAAACCAACCCTAAATCTATAAAATTGTGATTTCAGTCTGTCAGAGGCCTCGACCTTCCCCACTGCATTTAACAATTAAAATCATACAACATCTTAATCTTGACAATTTAATGAATTGATTTTCATTGTGAAAAACACTAAACACAATATTTAGCTGTATATGTAGCTTGATTGCACTTGTCAATCCAACTCTTCTTATTTTAAGACAAATAAACAAATAAGACAAATCAAACTCGTATTTTTCTTTAATTTAAAGTAATTGTAAATTTATCAATAACATAGATGTTTAAATGAACTAACCCTTACTTAATTACAGCTTAATATAGGCTAAATATTCACAATACTTGTTGGTGTATCCCAAAAATGACAAACCCAATAAAAATAAACAGCTCATATAATATTTAATTTGACAAAGAAGTTTAAGATTATTTTTGAGTATTTTGTACGCTCTTCATATAAAGCATAATTGTGTATGCTGCAAACATTTACTAAATCACAAAATACTCAGTCATGAGTGTCATTTCTTCAGATATGAGGATCTATCTGATCATCTGTGAATATGCCTGAAGTTCTTCAAATTAATATTTTACCGTGACATGAATAAACGAATGAATATGATAGATTCAGAATATCCACAAACTAATAGCAGGACAGGCCAGTACAGCAGCAGATATAAATCCCAGAACAGGACATTGTTTGTGTTCATAGGACATTTATTTCCCGATGTTAAAGGATGGCTTGTGTGTTTTGTCCTGCCAGGTGCCGGCGTGAACCTCCAGACGTGTGATGGAAACACGGCTTTAACGGAAGCCTGCAGACACGGTCACGGGGAAACCGTCAAGCTTCTGCTCCAGCATCACGCCGACGCCAACAAACCCTGCAGTGCCGGCCTTCTGCCACTGCACGTCGCCAGCCAGCACGGGCACGAGGAGTGAGTCTGATCATACACCACACCTGCTCCTGGAGATCTTGAGTCTGATCATACACCACACCTGCTCCTGGAGATCTGACACACACACCTGATCTTCATCAGCTGCTCCAGGTGTGTGTGATCACAGCTGCTGAACTCTGCAGATCTCCAGGAACAGGACAGTGATCAGCAGATACACCACACCTGCTCCTGGAGATCTTGAGTCTGATCATACACCACACCTGCTCCTGGAGATCTGACACACACACCTGATCTTCATCAGCTGCTCCAGTTGTGTGTGATCACGGCTGTGGAACTCTGCAGATCTCCAGGAACAGGACTGTGATCAGCAGCTGTGTGTGACGCGTGACGGTGGCTCGACAGCTGACACAAACACCACATGCTCACTGTCACTCAGCTCTGCTTTCAAAACCCTTCACACCATTTGGTGTTTCCGGCTCAAAGATTGCTTATATATCTCTCGTTATGCTATATTATCATCATCAAATATTGGATTCTATTGTTTGATCAGATTGTTCTCGATTGACTCTGAGGAAACGTTTTGTGAGCTGACGTCTTAAAGCACATGTGAAATCAGTCCAATGGTGCGGCAGAACGTTAGAGGCGGGTGACGTCACGAACCAGGACACTATATATCACTATATATATATACAAAGTCATGGCGAGCAAGCAGCAGTTTAGGATGTGTGTGCACCCCTGCCCGCGTTATTTAACGGGTGGGGACACACATGTTTTGTGTAGCTTGTTTGGGTGAGGAGCTCGAGGGTGCTAGCTGTGAGCACTGTGATGTGCTTCCTCTGTGACGTTCTTCCGCGTATGGCGGCCTCCAAGGCCCTTATGACAGGAGTTGCTCTCCAAGATGTCTGTGATGCGGCAGGGTGGTGAGGATTTCACCTCACCCACATTTGTGCGGTTCTACTCTTTGAACATGGACTCAGGGTCCCAGGTGCTCTCGTCCTAGCACTGCTCCTTATGATTCCACACTGGACAGACACTACTCGCTATGGTGGCGTTTGCTCAGCGTCACTCGACGTAGCGCGAGTTCCCTTGAAAAGGACCGCCTCACTTACGACTGTAACCCCGGTTCCCTGAAGAGGGAACGAGACGCTGCGTCTCCATGCCATATCTCCAATGTGCCTGTCAGCGACGACTTCAGACTTTACGAAGCTAGCGCTGCTTTGTTTGGGCAGCTTTATAGTGTCCTGGATCATGACGTCACCCGCCTCACGTTCCACCACACCATTGGACTGATTACACATGTGCTTCAAGACATCATCACGTGAAGCGTTCCCTCAGCGTTCCCTCAGCATCAATCAACGCAGCGACTCGTTCCCTCTTCAATTTCACAATTAACATTTCAGAGTAAGAAAACCAGTTGATCAAAAGATTGAATCTAATATGTGGCAATAACACAGAGTTACACACAGTTTTTTGTAGGCTGGTCATTTTTGACTGCAAACACAAGTGTAAGAAGGTGGGAAAAAATGATCAATTTGGGAAGTTGTGATCAAAATCTGCAAGTTTTAGTTCAATTTGATAACATCAACCAGCATTTTCAATGGTGTCTTGATTGAAAGAATGATTGTTTGCTGTATTAAGCGCGTTCCTCATGTTTCCCACAGGATAGTTTCCCTGTTGCTGCCGCTCAGCAGCCGTGTGCGGTTACGGGAGAGTGGCGTCTCTCCGCTCCATCTGTCCGCGGAGAACAACCAGCTGAACACCCTGCGCGTGCTGATCCGCTCGGGCTGTGACGTGAACATGCGGCGCTCCTCCGGCTGCGGCTCGGCTCTGCTTGGTGCCGTCTCCGCCGGGAACACGCAGGCGGCCGCGGAGCTGCTGAGGGCCGGAGCCGATCCTGACGCGGAGCAGGTGCTGCTGCTAGCGGCGGAGCGGGGGTGTGTGGAGAGCGTAGCGCTGCTGCTGGAGCACGGGGCCCGTGTGGAGGCCCTCCCCGCGCTGCTCACACACACACACACCCTCAGCGTCCTGCGCTGTCTGCTGGAGCACGGCTGCGACGCCCGGCCCTGCTTCACACCACACACACACACACCCCCGCGGGAGGAGCACGCCGGCCGGAGCCGCTCTGAGCCCGGGCTACAGGTGACATCAGTGAACCGGGATGATAGCTGGGCAATGATCTGAGTAATGAGGCTTTCACAGTCTCACATTTGAGGAAGTTTACAGCAGTGATTCTCACGCCTGCCATGATCATGAATTTGGTGTTGAATATTAACTGTCATACAGATAATTGCGATTAACGATTCATTCTGAAGACAGTGAGTGCAAAAAACTGCTGCACGGGGTGTAAAATCTGTATCCCGATGCTCTTTGGATGTAGGGAAAATGCGACTCATTAAAACATATCAAGCCAAGGCAATCGAGAGTCAAAACCAACATTATTCAGATTATTCACCAGATATGATTTTTTATATAGTGTGATCAGGACACTATAGTTGATTTATGTAAGTGAGGAGAAAAAAAATAAAGTAAACTGTGACATATTATACCCCAAAACTCTTCATACAGTGACTACCAGTAACATTTCTAAATGTTGTTTTTGTTGTTTAATAAATGTTGTGTGTCTGTGTGTCTGTGTGCTGTGTGTCTGTGTGTTGTGTGCCAGTTCTGCTCCTGGATCTCGTCGCCCCGCTGGAGCCGGTCCGCTGCTGAGGTCGTGGATCTGCTGCTGGAGTGTGTGGGGAACGTTCAGCTGTGCAGCAGAACCACGGCTCTGCTCCGCGACGCTCCCGAATGGCCCAGCATCCGCGACAGAACATGTGAGTCTTCATGATCTGCTTTAGGAGCCGCAACACATTTGCCAGTCAAATTAGATGAAGGACACACATGCTGCTTTATTTCTTTTTCCCCTGACACTATCAGCCTGATCGGGAGGAACCGTTCAACCACAGCGGCTTTATAATATAAATTCTGTTTGTCTTTCATGCTTTCCTTTGTTTCGTACATAGAAGACAACTTCAGTTAGGAATTATTATTTTCAGTTGTGTTTGTTGATTTTGAGACTTTCATACACACAATAATACTCAGGTCAGTTACAGTGTGAGGATGATGAGTGTGTGAGTGTATCTGTGTGTTTGCAGCGTCCCCTCGGCCCCTGATGCACCTGTGCCGGCTGAGGGTCCGAGAGCAGCTGGGGACCCGGAGACTGAGGTCCATTGACTCGCTGCCGCTACCGGGGCCCGTGCTGCGGTACCTGAGCTCCAGAACCGGCTCCTGAGGTCCAGAACCGGCTCCGGCTCCAACACCTGAGCTCCAGAACTGGCCCTTAGATCCAGAACCGGCTCCGGGCTCCAACACCTGAGCTCCAGAACCTGCCCCGAGATCCAGAACCGGCCCCTGAGCTCCAGAACCGGCCCCTGAGCTCCAAAACCGGTCCCTGAGCTCTAGAACCAGCCCCTGAGCTCCAGAACCAAACCCTTAGATCCAGCTCCAACACAACAAAGAAACAAATAATTTATTTTTTAATTATAATTTATATGTTTTTCTGCTGGACATTTAAACACAGGTGCTGTGAGATTACTTCTATTGTGAATTGAGTGTTTTGTCTTCAGGCTGCTATTTATACATTTTAATTTATGATCTTGATTTTTTTTTTAAGTTTGTATGTGTTTGATACACAATTTCATGTATTTTGATGATCTAAAAACAGAGTATGACACTGGCGATTGCAGAATAAAAGGCTCTCCTTGTCTCGTGTGTGGTTTGAGTGTGTCAGTAATGAGCAGACAGTGTAAAGCAGTCGATTACCAGTTTTAATGAGCTAATTCAGGACAAGACCTGGATTATGACCAGGCTTAATTAGTGTGACACAACAACATCTCAACTAAAAGATCATAATAAATACTGATCTATCTCTACACCACAGTGAAATCATGCTGTTTCAGGGAAGTGAATCTGGAACAGAGAACGATTGTTAAATGAAAACTCATTCTACAGAAAGTCTCCTGATGATGCGTGTAAACTAATGCAATGCTGTGATCATATCTGGATGTCCTCCACAACTTTACAAAAGCCAATAAAATAATCACCGCACGTGTGTATTACTCCTGCTACATCTGCTACATCTGTACTTTAAGTGCTCAAAGGCGCGTGATCATAAGCATTGCTTGTGCATGTGCAGCACGTGTCAGGACTGGGTTAAAACAGAAGAGCTGAAGAAGGTTAGTAGTCCAGTAGTAGTGCTGTAGTGGTCCTCTAGCACTAGATGAAGCCGAAAACGCTGAAGATGGAGGAGGAGATTGCGGGCTTCGTGGGAATCGGCTTGATCACCACATGTGCGTTACCGTGGAGTGCGTCGATGAAGCCGCGCGCCTCCGCTGTTCTGTTCCTGAGAGGCGCGTCCGCGTGCAGCGCGTGACACTGAAGAGGGCAGCACGCGCACACGCACGCGCACGGCGCGCTCCTCCTCGGCGGCTCCGCGTGCGGGTGATTATTATTATTATTATTATCGCGAATCATCTTCCTTTTCTCTGCGTGAGATCTGACGCTCGCAGGGCCGCTCGCGCTGTTCCTCAGGAGGTGCTGGAGACGCGCGCGGGTGCCCGGGGCGCGCGGTTCCTGCCAGAAGGACGCCGGGAGCTGGCGCGCGCGCATGGGCACGTGACCCGCGGGGTTCGGGCTCGGGTCCGGCGCGTTCGGCCGGGCGCGCGCGCGCGGGTCTGCGGGTCTGTGTGTGAAGCGCTTGAGC
>NC_138741.1:40252729-40285229 GCF_965113295.1 Leuciscus leuciscus
TGCCGTTCTCCTCACGGCAGGTCTCAGACCTGTTCTCCACAGCTGGTCGAGGTGTGCCGTTCTCCTCACGGCAGGTCTCAGACCTGTTCTCCACAGCTGGTCGAGGTGTGCCGTTCTCCTCACGGCAGGTCTCAGACCTGTTCTCCACAGCTGGTCGAGGTGTGCCGTTCTCCTCATGGCAGGTCTCAGACCTGTTCTCCACAGCTGGTCGAGGTGTGCCGTTCTCCTCAGGGCAGGTCTCAGACCTGTTCTCCACAGCTGGTCGAGGTGTGCCGTTCTCCTCAGGGCAGGTCTCAGACCTGTTCTCCACAGCTGGTCGAGGTGTGCCGTTCTCCTCACGGCAGGTCTCAGACCTGTTCTCCACAGCTGGTCTCAGACCTGTTCTCCTCACGGCAGGTCGAGTTGTACCGTTCTCCTCAGGCAGGTCTCAGACCTGTTCTCCACAGCAGCCCTGGGGAAGCGAGTGCAGATGTGACACTCTCACACACCGACATAAGAAGCTTTTTTTCCAGTGTTGCTGAAAGGTTCCCACTGGGGGTCTTAAAAGAAAGCCGGCCTCCCTCTGTCTCCTGCCATATCCCAGTGTCTGCTGAAGACGCCAGTTCTGGGAAAGCAGAGGTTTCCTCCTCAAGTCGAGTCAGCCTCATTTATACAGTGCTTTAACATATGGGGCCCTATTTTAACGATCTGAAACGCAAGTGTCAAGCGCAAAGCGCAAGTAACTTTGTGGGCGGGTCTTGGGCGCTGTTGCTATTTTCCCGGCGGGATAAATGACTCTTGGGCCCGGCGCAAATCTAAAATGGGTTGGTCTGAAGTAGCTTCATTATTCATAGGTGTGGTTTGGGCGTAACGTGAAATAAACCAATCAGAGCGACATCTCACATTCCCTTTAAGAGCAGACGCGCTTTTTCCATAGATTGCTATTGTAGCGGCGGATTTGCCAGACGCGCGCCAGGAGCGGTTCACAGCCAAGGAGAGCAACGCTCTCGTCACGGCCGTAAAAGAGAGAAGTTACATTGAAATGGAGAAACCCACCCAAATTAACTTCGGTTAAACAGGCGTATGATAATTTGGGTAAATGTGTAAGATAGATGTATGCTTTTATAATAAATTGTCTATCTATCTATCTATCTATCTATCTATCGTCAAGTCAAGTCAAGTCAAGTTTATTTGTATAGCGCTTTTCACAATACAGATTGTATCAAAGCAGCTTCACAGTATTAAATTAAAATAATACAACAAAGTTTGTTTCAAGAGGAATTTATTGATTGATAAAATTAAATTAAATATCCCCAAAATATCCCCAACTGAGCAAGCCAAAGGCAACAGTGGCAAGGAACCGAAAAACTTCATCAAGTGACCTAATGGTGTCCTAAAACTCCATCAGGTGACCTAATGGAGAAAAAAAAACCTTGGGAGAACCCAGGCTCAGTCGGGGGCCAGTTCTCCTCTGGCATTTATGAGCTAGAGGCCGGATTGTAGTTTGAACTGTAGGATTATATGAATGCCTGGCTGAAGAGATGCGACTTTAATCTAGTTTTAAACTGGGAGAGCGAGTCTGAGCAACGAACAGTATCAGGAAGACTATTCCAGAGTTTTGGAGCCAAATGTGAGAATGCTCTCCCTCCTTTGGTGGTTCTGGATATCCTAGGTATGACCAAAAGCCTTGAATTTAGTGATCTTAAAGAGCGCGATGGATTATAGGGTGATAGAAGATCCGTTAAATAGACTGGAGCTAAGCCGTTTAGGGCTTTATAAGTCAGTAGCAATACCTTGTAATTAATACGGAACTTTATAGGTAACCAATGCAGTGATGATAAAATCGGTGTTATATGATCATATTTTCTTGATCTAGTAAGAACTCTAGCGGCGGCATTTTGGACTAACTGTAGCTTGTTTATTGAGGATGCAGGACAACCAGCTAGTAAAGCATTACAGTAATCCAGTCTCGAGGTCATGAATGCATGAACTAACTTTTCTGCATCAGAAACTGATAGCATATTACGTAGCTTAGCAATGTTTCTAAGGTGGAAAAATGCTGTTTTTGTAACATATGAAATATGATTTTCAAAAGACAGGTTGCAATCGAGTATGACACCCAGGTCTTTTACTGTAGAGGATAAAGTAACAGGACATCCTATGATGTTAAAGTTGTATTGTGCGAGGTTTTGTGGGCGGTTTTTTGAACCGATAAGTATTACCTCTGTCTTGTCTGGATTTAATAAAAGAAAATTACGGGTCATCCAATCTTTTATATCTTTAACACACTCTGTCAATTTGGAAAATTTTGCGTTTTCATCCGGCCGTGATGAAATATATATTTGAGTGTCATCAGCATAACAATGGAAACTAATTCCATGTTTCCTTATAATATTTCCAAGTGGCATCATATATATTGAAAATAACAGAGGGCCTAATACAGATCCCTGCGGCACTCCATAGTTTACTGGAGTTATGATCGATTTTTCTCCATTTAAATAGACAAAATGGTAGCGGTCAGATAGGTATGATTTGAACCAGCTTAGTGCTTGTCCTTGAACACCAGTATAATTTTGTAGTCGATCTAAGAGTAATGTATGATCTATAGTATCGAACGCAGCACTAAGATCAAGTAAAACTAGTATTGAGATACAGCCTTGGTCAGAAGCTAAAAGTAAATCATTTGTGATTTTAACGAGCGCAGTTTCAGTGCTATGATGCGGTCTGAATCCAGACTGAAACTTTTCATAGATCTCATTTTGTTGCAAGAAAGAGCCCAGTTGAGCGGACACCACTTTTTCTAATATTTTAGACATAAATGGAAGATTTGAAATGGGTCTATAATTTGCTAGATTATTATGATCTAATTGTGGTTTCTTAATGAGAGGTTTTATAACTGCCAGTTTCAATGTTCTTGGAACATGACCTAAAGATAAAGACGAGTTAATAATATTGAGGAGAGGCTCTTCCACTACAGGTAACACTTCTTTCAGTAGTTTAGTTGGTATAGGATCTAATAAACATGTTGTTGTTTTAGATGAAGTGATAAGTTTATTTAACTCTTTTTGTTCTATAGTTGCAAAGCACTGTAATTGTTCTTTCGGGGTGATAATTGAAGCTGAATTATAAGGCGCGATTGAAGATTGAACGTTTACAATTGTGGTTCTGATGCTTTCTATTTTCTCAGTGAAGAAGTTCATGAAATCATTACTACTGAACTGTAACGGGATATTTTGTTCGGGTGACGTCTGTTTATTTGTTAGTCTAGCCACGGTGTTAAATAAAAACCTTGGATTGTTTTGGTTGTTTTCTATTAGTTTGCGGAGGTGCTCAGCCCTGGCCGCTTTTAGGGCCTTTTTATAACGTGACATACTGTCTTTCCACGCGATTCTAAAGACCTCTAAATTAGTTTGTTTCCATTTACGCTCTAAAATACGCGTTTCTCTCTTTAAAACATGCGTAGTATTGTTATACCATGGTGCTTTATTTTTCTCTCTGACCTTTTTTAATTTAATAGGTGCAACCACATCCAATGTTCTAGAGAGAATGGTGCTCATAGTGCTAGTTAGTTCTTCTAGTTCATCTGTTTGTTTGGGTTCAGGCAGCAGCTGAGACAGATTAGATAAGCAATTTGAGAAATTATCTATGGTGGATGGGAGGATTGTTCTGCCTGGTTGATAACGCGACGCCGCATGACATTTTACAGCAGTACGTAATATGCAAGTTACCATGTAGTGATCAGTGACTTCATCACTTTGTGGAATGATATCTATATCGGTTGGATCGGTTCCATGTGATATAATTAAATCGAGTGTATGATTAAGACGATGTGTTGGTCCGGTGACATTTTGCTTGACCCCAAATGAATTTAATAAATCTGTAAACGCAGCTCCTAACGCATCATTTGGATTATCTACGTGTATGTTAAAATCTCCAACAATTAATGCTTTATCGACATTGACTAATAGGTCTGAGAGAAAATCTGCAAACTCTTTTAGGAAATCAGCGTAAGGCCCTGGCGGTCTATATACGGTAGCCAAGGCTAGAGATAATAGGGATGTTTTTCTAACATCTAAGAGCGTAACATTTAGTACAAGTACTTCAAATGAAATAAACTTATAACCCGTTTTCTGGGTAACATTTAGAATATCTTTATAAATGGTTGCAACACCTCCGCCACGACCAATCAGACGGGGCTCATGCTTATAACAGTATCCAGGAGGAGTAGACTCATTAATACCGAAATAATCATTTGGTTTAAGCCAGGTTTCAGTAAGGCAAAGTATATCGAAGCTATTATCTGTGACTATTTCATTTACAATAACTGCCTTAGGTGTGAGTGATCTAATGTTTAGAAGACCTAGCTTTAGAAATAGTTTTTGTTTACTAATAGCAACATTTTCTGTTTTAATAACAATTAGATTTTTCCTAGATCCTGCATTAGGAAAAATCTAATTGTTATTAAAACAGAAAATGTTGCTATTAGTAAACAAAAACTATCGTAATAATGTATGATTTGCAAAAATGAAAACTGCTGCTTCTGTGTAGATGAGAGAATCAAATATGCACGTTGTGCACACGCTACATTGATTATGGCCAAGCATGCGCCCTTAAAGGAACACTCCACCGTTTTTTGAAATAGGGCTTATTCACCTTCTTTCCTACATTTAGATATCAGAGATATCACGCCCAAGTAGCAGTGCTTCGCCTGTGCTTCCCCCTAATATAGTCCTTAATATATAAGTCAATATCTGCCTAGGAAATCGCCTAGTGTTAATCTGCATCACTATTTGTACTTGTTGTGAATACGCAGGCCACAAAAAGTAATTAGGTGGGTTTTTAAATTTTTTTATATCACTTTTACTCAGGACATGCTAGCTGGCAACAAAGGATTCCATTCATTGTGCTAAGCTAAGCTAGCGCTGACCCTGTCAAACTAAAACAATGCATGCACTGAGACAAAAATGCATTTGCCCACCTATCTAAATGTAGGAAAAAAAGTGAATAAGCCCTATTTCAAAAAACGGTGGAGTGTTCCTTTAAAATAGCATATGAATAACATGCGCAACGCGCCACTGACTTTAAACAATTTTTTCCTGGTAAGTGGCGCAATTGTTTTCTAAACCATCAAAATAGCATGAAGGAACGTTTGCGCCGGAACACGCCTCCTCTTTTGCGCTGAACCGCCCAGGGAGCGCAAGTTCATTCCCTAGTTTAGCGACGTGCTTCTGTGGAGGGAAAAGCGCGCTTTGCGCGGGTGCAAAATAGGAATGATACATGCGTCGGTGTACAAAGTCAATTGCGCTGGGTGCAAGATAGGGCCCATAGAGTGTTTCACAGCAGCTTTACAGAGATAATAGGAGATTACAGTGACAGAGATTGTTTAGGCTTTACAGCAGATCTAGAATAAAGTTATTGTCCAGATAAAGTTAGTTTTGATTGATTCACTTGCGTTGTAAAGATCATTAGTTATTAACTTAGGGGCCGCTAACACGCACCGTTCTCAGAGGAAACCCTTTAACGCGCTCTGACTCATTCACACAGCAGTGTTTGGGGCTCGAGAACACACACCTTGAAACAGGATCCACAGTGCAGGCGGTGAACATTTTTGAAAACATAATCATCTCTGCGCAAACTTCAAAAACGTGAACCTGTGAAACGCTGACGGCGCGCACATGTGTATTACGTGTTTAGTCTATAGGTATGCGCGTTTGAATATATATTTGTGCAGGCGTGTAGTCTTTCGTCACAAACAAACTACTTGTCTGGGCTTAAAAACTCATAATACAGAATTTTTATCTCTTCCGCATATCCATGCGAACTGGAATCATTTGGACAACGTTTTATCCTCCCCACCAGACGACTAAAGCCTATAGTCCTGCCCTTACGAAAAGAAGTATACTTCAAGTTCATTTTATGAAGTATACTTAAGTAATGTTCGAGTATATTTTTAAATATACTTTGGCCCGGTTTCACAGACATGGCTTAGCATAAGCCAGGAGTAGGCCTTAATGTGTACTAGTTAAACTGGGGCATTTAAGTACCTTTCATGAACGTGGCTTAAAATAAGCTTAGTTAGTCTGAGACTACAGAGTCCTGGAGTAAATTAAGTAAGCTTAAATGAAAACACCTGGGATAGGCCTGATTAAGTTGAGTATAAGCACATGCCGTTGGGCTGATGGTGCTCATAAAAACCTGGAATGGACCAGAAAACATTATTATCGGTGTACATTTTGACACAAAGCAATGGCAGATGCAAAAAGAATTCGTTCCAAAAACTTCAGTGAGTATGAAAAAACACTACTGAAACAAATTTTGACCAACCATCCAGTTATTGAAAGTAAAATCCACACTACTGCTAGTGAGCAAAAGAAAAGGAGTGCTTGGAATGCAATTTGCAATGAATTTAATGCAAATGAAAATGCAACCACAAGAACAATACAACAACTTCAGGTGAGATTTCTTCATTATTATCATTGCTCATTTCTCATATTCATATTTTTGGGACAATTTATAATGAATGATTTTTGCCTGTATAGACTCTGTGGAAGAACCTTAAACTGGCTTTAAAACGACAGAATGCAGAGATCAGAAGACAGCGATTTTACTACTGGTGGTGGACCACCAAATAAAGACAAAACTGATGAATTGAGTGACTTGCTGTCTGGAATAATACAGCACCAGCAACCTCTGGATGGTATACCAGATGATGATCACTTGAACAGTTCAGATGAAGATCTGAGCACAAATGGTATGTTAGAAAGAAATTGATTTCTTCCTTTGGTACATATATTCCACTCTGTCAATTTTTATTCTTCTTTCATTGTAAGGATCATGTGAATTTATTTGTGCCTCTGTTTTTCCCCACAGAAGAAAGGAATCTGAACGGGTTGGAAAAGCCAGAGCACAGTGAGTGTGTGCCTTCCACATCTGCTCCTGCATCCCTGAGAAAAGATGCTGCCACCACCTTTCAGCAGAGAACAAGCAAGATGACCATCCATGAAAAGTTAGCCAGAGAATTTCATGAGGAAAAAATGAAATATCTGAAGGAAGAACATGAAATGAAAATGAGAATTCTACAGGTTGAATTGGATATGAAGTTGGAAGAAAGAGGTATGATCCAAAAACGATACAGTAAGGAGGCAATTGTGATTACCAGCCATGGTGAACAATATGATGTATAAACAATAAAAACAAAAATAAACCTTTTGTCATTTAGATATTCATGACTGAGTGTATTTAAACAACCACAAACTACATTTTCAACCAGTATTGGTTTAGTAATTTTTTTAAATTTTGCTGCACACTATTTTAATTTTGTACAGAACAAAAATTATCAAGGCAAAATAAGGCATAATGAATACATTCCATATTGAAATACATCTCATCTAGCTGAAGTGCTGCAATGTGAAAGCAACTCTGTGTGCAAGTCCTCGTTGGTCACTGGCTGCCTCAGTCATGGGCACATCTGCTTCATCGTCATCTTCCATTGGAGGATCAGGACAGCAGCGCTGCTTCAGGTAGTTGTGCAGCACCGCTGTAGCAATGATGACCTTGCAGCATCTCCTTGGCCTGAAGCGAAGTGTATTACGTAAACACTGGAATCGATTTTTCCATATTCCAAACATGCGTTCAACCATGCCTCTTGTTCGGATATGAGCTCTGTTGTATCTTTGCTGCTCAGCTGTTGTGGGATTTATGTATGGAGTGAATAAAAAGTTACTCTGACCATATCCACTGTCACCAAGTAGAAGTCCACTATACTGTCCACTCTGAAACTGAGCACATAATGAAGAGTTGACAAAAATCCTTGAATCGTGAGTTGAACCTTTCCAGCGCGCAACAATGTTTGAAAACTCTAAATTAGGTGTGCATACACCCTGAACGTTGATAGAAAACCAGTTCTTACGGTTCCTGTACTCCTCAGCATCAGGGGTTGATGGACACTTGACAGGAACATGACATCCATCTATACAGCCAATGACACCTGGGAAGTGCCCATATTCATAGAATTGCACTTTATATTTGGCTTGGTCAGCAGCATCAGGAAACTTTATGTAAAGACTCCTCAGTTCACAAATGGCTCTGCTGACTTTGTGAACTATTCTACACACAGTTGCTTCTCTGGCACCACACAAATCACCAGTTTCACGGTGAAAGGTCCCGGACGCAAAAAACCTCAGTGTGAGCAGAACTTGGAGAGAAATGGGTAAAGGCCTTCCTCTCAGAGACAGACAGGAAAGTCTAGGCTCAAGCAAAGATATTATCTCCACTGCATTTTCCTTGGACATACGAAAGCGGTCTTGAAAAGCTGTGTCATCAAAGTAATGTAATGGATCACTCCTATCCACAAGTACTCTGGCTGGCCTCTGTTGTGCATGTTGGTTTTCATTTAGATATTCCAAATATTCCATGCTCCCTCACAAACAGTACTAAGCAGGAGTTAAACCTGCCTCTTTGAAGGATTAATTTAAGATTCAATTTAGTCATAGACTAGCTATAATCCTTCCTCTTGCAATCGGCTTTGTTTAATCCAGAACAGGCTAAATCTTTGACTATTTTAATATATATCTGTGCAAGTCGCTTTGAGTTAAGACAGCTCAAGTGGGCAGTTTAGTCTGGGACTAGGCTTAAGCCATGTCTGTGAAACCGGGCCTTTATGTAGTAAGTCTACTAATATCAATGTGTACTTGTATTAAACTTGTAAGTGTATTTCAATACTGCTTGCTTGGGACTAAATTGGCCCACGTTTAGTATATAAAAGTACACGTTTAAGTGTACTATAAGTGTAAGTACACAACTAGGTTTCTCATGTGTAATGCATCTGTACTACAAGTGAACTTATAAGTAGTTTACTATTTTAATACAAGTAGTAAATTTTTTAGTTTATGAAAGTACACACTGAAGTGTCCTCTCAGTAAACTACTAGTTCAGTAGTTTATCCTGCAAGTATACTTTAAGTTTTCTTTAAGTAAACATAACATTATACTTATAGTTTACTATTTATATATTATTTCTGCACTTGCAGTATACTACTATGTTCAAATGTAGATATATATTTTTTATACTTGAAAATACCTTTAACTGTTCTTTAATTTGAAAAACATTTTATTAGCTTCATGCATTCTTTTTTAATCAACACTTGAATGTCGGTAAGTTTAATAAAGAAAGGCAACATTTTAAACAAAAAAGTTGAGAAAATCACATTTTTGTCAAAGACTACGCCTTGATCAGATCCAAAACGATGATCAAACACAGATGGAGGAGATCGAGTCCAACACCCCCAAAGCTTCAGTCGTTTCTCCTCATGGGTTACGCTTCGTTTCATTTGGAAATATTAAGCAGTTTTGATTTACACGCTGTTTAATGTTTGATGATCACGTTATTTTACATTTGTGTGAGAAATCTTCTATCACTTGTTTCAGCTTCTTCTTCTCCTGTGTTTAGATCCAGAGATTCTGTACTAGAAGATGTGTCATAGCGCCCCCTACTGTATAACAGTGGAAACATGGACAGCTGGAAAATTCAGTCAATGGTGTGGAGTAAAGTAGAATTAAAGTAAATTCCTATACACTACCAGTGGACTAGCCTACACAAAATTTCTGATACGCAGAATTAGAAACATATCTTTTTTATATCAATATTCTAATCAATATTTTCAAACAATGTAAGTTTCATAAGTATATGAAAAACTATGTCAAAAAAGTATATTTAATAGGCTACTCGATCAAAAGAGTTAACACAACCACAAGCCAAGTATACTTTGAATACTTAATTATACTTTTAAGTATATCTCGATCAAAAGATTGAGTACAAGTACAGGCCAAATATACTTGGCCTTTTCTCTCAGTATAAGTCAAGAACACTGAAGTGTAATTTTAAGTATATTTCTGAGAAGTATATAAAATGTAGACTGAAAGTATACTTTCTTATTTTTAGTTTAAAAGAAGTATACTAAAAGCACACTTGAATAAACTTCTTTTTGGTAAGGGTGGGGCAAAAACTCTCCACCACTGGAACTGATCTAATGTCCAGCTTTAGAGCCGAATCTTCTGCAGATATCCACCCGTCCTCAGAGATCAGAAGTCCGACTTTGGTAATGTCCCAAACGTTGGTAAACGCCCTTCTGAGGGAGACTGAATTAAGACTGTCTAAAGCCAGTGCAGGTTTAAGAGCAGAGGTTCCTCCTCATCCACAGGCCCAGCACACCGTTTGCCCGAGATATTGTTAAAAGTGTCCATGCTCTCAGTACTGACCAGAAAGCTGTCAGTCCTGTTAAGTCCAGCTCGTCGATGTCCATGAGAAGCTCGTGCTCCCCGTAGAGTCGTCTCTGAAGGACCAGCCCCTGTCCTCCGTCCTCAATATAATACACCAGGCTTTCTAGCATTTTCCTTACTAGATCTTCTGGAGGCTCTAGAATTATCATCCTGTGCCATGAAGATGAAGCCAGCAGATGTTTGCAGACCAGGACCGTCCCGCTGTAGGAACCGTTCCCAGTGAGACACCCGAGCACAGTCTTTCTCCACTAAGCCCTCACAGGTTTGTCTCTTATATCCGTCTACTCCTAAAACATCCCTAGATATTTAAGACCTGTTCTCCCCCACTGTAATCCACCAGGGAGTGATGGACTATTCAGACCAAGACCAAAGACCCTCACTTTTACCCATTAACTTTAGCCGAAGAAGCCTTCCCGTAACATGCTAGAGCTCCTTTTAGAGATTGACCTCACTGTGTCCACTAATTAACAGTGTAATGTCATCTGCATATGCAGAGAATTTAGTAGGTTCTTTAAAACCCAGTGTACTAACATTTAAACCCGTAAGCTGTCCTCTTCATCTACATAGAGAGGCTCAATAGCTGTATAGCTGACCCGAGAGAGGACACGCTTGCCGGATACCTCTGCGGATCTCCACTGGAGGACCATACTACACGTAGCCTCAGTATATAGCAGTTTAATCTTAGAGATAAAAACATCCCCAAATCCTTTAAAGTATTAAAAATAAAAGTGTGGTCAACTCTGTCAAAAGCTTTTTCCTGATCTAATGACAGAAACCCAATATTGATATTGTTTTGAAAAGCAAAATCAAGCAATGTCCCATACCAAATGTAAATGATCTGTGATGGATCGATCTTTTATACAGTAAGACTGGTCTTTGTCTTTGACCATCCATGTCCCTTGTTGTTAAAAAACAGCTCTTTACAAGGGCTCCTTTAACTTTTTCACTAAGAATGAAGCTGATTTTTCTTTTCTGTCCACAGTTCTTGTAAATCTGCAGGATCATTAAGAGTCATGGTGTTCTCAATCTCAATGATCTCCTTTTCTAGCAACTCTAAACCAAAGAAGAATGGGTTGCATATTGCTGACAGATCCCTTTTATATGAACCTTGCTGATTCCACTGAAGTATACTTTCATATAAAAAATTTTCAGTTTTGCAGGATTCCCAAAAAACTCCAAAGTTCTCACAGAAGTACTGATCATCCAGAAGTTTAATGTTAAAATGGCAGTAGTAACTCTTCTGAGCTCTATTCACCAATGAACACTCTATTGTAATGAGTTTGTGATCAGAAAAGATGTAGGAGTGATAGCTGTATGTTTAACCCTGTGTGATGCGTAGACCTGTCCAATCGTGCCACAGAAATCCTACCAGTACTGAATTTCACCCATGTGTATTGTTGCGCTGATAGATTGTGTTCTCTTCACACATCTAATAAATGTAGTTTATCACATTGGCTAAAACTGCAGCTGACTGTGCATGAGGTTCTTCTCCATTCCTGTCTTTTGTGGAATCTAAAGTGCAGTTCCAATCTCCTCCTCATAATGGGTGATTTTAACAACTGTAGACTGGACTGTGTTATGCCATCTTTGCACCAGTATGTGGACATTCCCACGAGGAAGCACAACACCTTGGATTTATGTTACGGCAACATCTTTGATGCGTTTGGTGTCCAAGCACATCCTCCACTCGGCTACTCCGACCACAATGTTATTGTTTTGCTTCCGCATTACAAGTCGGAACTGAAACACGCTAAACCCACCATCCATAACGCCGCAATCTGGTCGGAGGATGCAATTGCACAGCTGCAGGGATCTCTAGCGTGTACGGATTGGGATATTTTTCAAGGAGACTTGGAGCACAGGATTCTGGTAATCACAGATTACATAAAATTCTGCATATCATCCATTATACCTACAAGGACATTTAAGAAGTACCCCAACTCCAATCCCTGGATTACATCACACATTAAAATTACAATGAAAGAAAGGCTCAAAGTCTTCCAGCGTGAGGACTGGAACACTGTCAACACACTAAACAGACAGATTAAAAATGACATAACCAAGGCCAAACTCAGGTATAAAGACAAGATTGAACAGGAGTTCAGCTGTATGAACACCAGAATTAAAGTACTTACTGGTCAAGCATCTAACACCGGGACAGCATAACAACTAATCCTGCCACTTCTGCTGACTCTCTGAACTCTTTCTTTACACGCTTTGATACCGTTGACCACTCTGCTCTCTGTGATGAGCTGCTCAGTGCCCTGCCACTAGACCCCCCATCTCGGCCTCCGTTTACAGTGGAGGATGTACGCCAGCAGTTGAGCAGGTGTAAAATGGGCAAGGCACCAGGTCCAAATGGCATCCCAGCCAGGGTGCTTAAGCTGTGTGCTATGGAGTTGTCTCCAATACTACACACTATTTTCTAGGACTCTTTCAGGTCGGCACACATTCCCACAGCCTGGAAAACCTCCACGATCATCCCGGTCCCAAAGAAGCCACGTCCATCTGAGCCACATCACTATAGACCAATTGCACTTACCTCCATCATGATGAAGTGCCTGGAAAAGCTCATCCTTCACTCCATCCTCCCTGCTGTTAGACCTCTGCTGGACCCATATCAATTTGCCTACAAGGCTAAGCGGGGAACGGAGGATGCCGTGGCATGTCTCCTCCACCCCCTTCTGCAACATCTTGAGCCACCTGGTACCTTTGCATCAATCATCTTCATCGACTTCAGCTCAGCCTTTACAGTTTTTCTCAATTGCTTTGGCTCAGTTCTCAAATGATTTTTTTATTTCCCAAAACATTAAGTTCAGATCTCTGAACAATTTGCTTCTTTTTCACATCAGATTGGAATTTCTTATTGATTTGAGCAAATTGCAAATGCTTTGGCACATGTGTGCAAAGAGTACATACAACTGTCTGCAGTTTGGACAACAAATAATTGCATATGGCTTGTTGATCAAAACTGATGACTCGATTCTCACTTACACTGTCAAACACTTCAGAACTTCTCAGACATTTTTTATTGTGTAAGCCATCACATTCAAAACACTCTATTCAATTATCATAATTAGTATACATGAATGTATATTCTAAAATATATCTGACATTGACATTGTTTGTAATGTCTGCTAAATTGGCACATGACCTCTAATTGCATTCGCAATATAATTGCAAATTACCTCTAATATGAATCAACCATTTAACCATTTAACCAATCACTTTTGGGAGTATATATATATATATATATATATATATATATATATATATATATATATATATATATGTATATATGTATATATATATATATGTAGATTGCCCACAGCACAATCACTGCTGTAGAAGTTTTTGAGAATGGAGGACGTTCACAACCCTGAACTGCAGCAACATGCTCGTGGAAGAGCAATTGGAAGGCGTGTAAGAATACGTGGTGGTGGTAGAGGAAGAAATAATCAAGGAAGAGGTGGAAATAGAAGAATCAGAGTCTCTGATGAAATCAGAGCCACACTTGTGGATCATGTCATAAATCATGGTTTTACAATGGAAGAGGATGGTCGAAGAGTACAGCCTAATGTAAACAGGTCCACAGTGTCATCAATTGTGCAAACCTTTCGTAGGGAAAACAGGTAAATATGTTTTTTTTTGTTTTACAGTATGTAAAGTATTTTTACAGTATAAACAACAATATTGTAAAGGTAAATGCAAGTCTATTTGTTTATTCTATAGAACTGCACGACAACCTCGCGCTGGTGGCAGAGCAGCAGTATTTAACCAACTGCAAGAACAAGAAATTTGCAACATGGTCATAGCCAACAATTCCATCAGGCTAAGAGAGATCCAAAGTGCAATCATAAATGACAATAATGTCTTTGCAAATATAAATTCTGTCAGCATTTCCACCATAGACAGAGTTTTAAAAAGACATCAGATGAATATGAAACAGCTCTATAATGGCGCGTTTCCACCGAGCGGTACGGTACGGGTCGGTACCCTTTTATTTGCGTTTCCACTGCCAAAAGTTGAGAATGGTACCAAAAAGCCGAACCGTACCGTACCACTTTTTGGGTACCCTTCCGTTGGGGTACCTAGCACAGTGGTACAATCGTCACTTGCGCGTGCTACGAGGGGAATGACAACATAAGAAGCGCCATTTTTTAATATACAGTTTAATATAATACTACTGTTACTGTGTCACGAAATGTAATTTTAAGAGTTTTTCAGGCGAGAATGTAGTTGTTTAAAGCTCAAATCTGTGGTTTATTGATAAAGATGATTTGTTTTTCCCCGGTTGTGAGATCCATGCGATCAGCGGGCGCTCGGCGCTCATGTTTCCCGGCTGGATGAGCCTTTCCTCGGCTAGGTCTTCTGACGTTCGCCGATGACTCCGACGGTAGTGGTTAAACATGAGATATAGTTCGTCTTGTGTAGACCTAACGGGCGATCTTTGGTCTCGTGAATATATAATTCGTTCCCTGTCAATCGTTTTGGCTGAGGGCTAATTTTAGTTTCATATTATAGGCTATTTGTATTTAACTTTACTGTTTTAATGTTAGACTAGAGCGCAGCATTTGGACATTTGACTGAATTGTTTGCTTTATTTCTTATTGTATAGCTTCTTGTACCTTTTACTTAAACTTTTATATTGGCTATTATTGATAAAACTGAAATTTTACAAAAAGAAATATGGTTTCTTGTCATTTTCTTATTACAAGATTATCACTGATGTTTATTGCAACATTTGTACAAATGCATATATTGCCTGTAATATGTGTAATTTTTTTTATTATTTAAACGAAAAGAGGTAACGTTAGGGTTGTGTTTTAAATTTCGTTTTGTTATAAATAGAATAACGTATAACGTGCAGTGAATAATATGCGTTGCGCATGAACCACATTTGTGTCCCTTATAATGTTTAATTTATTTAAATGAAAACGAAAAGAGGCAGAGTAGTGTTTTATAACATATTTCGTTTTATTGTTGCTTAAAATTGTACATACAGAGTAACAGAGATAACTGGAGTAGCAGATCGCGAGCTGAGTGACGCTTTTAAGAACGCGCTGTACCATGTGCATGTAGGAGTCGCACATGGCAAGTACAAACTTTGCGTACTTAATATTGAGAAAAGCCTAATGTCGGCGCTTGTCTTCTTGTGACAAACATGTCGAGGAGCAAGAACAAGATCTGCTGTATGTCATCCATTGTAGTTTACTATGTTCTTCTTCGCGCGAAAATGACGTCGATCGAAACACCACGCCTATCAAGTAAGGGTACTGTTGGCAGTGGAAACGCTAGCCAGATCATGGTTAACAGACCCGAACCGTACCGTACTGTACCGTACCGTACCGTACTGCTCAGTGGAAACGAGCCATTAGGTGCCATTTGAGAGGAACAGTGAAAGAGTCAAGGCGTTGCGGTACCAGTACTGTATTACTTTACTGTAAGTTTCAGAAACCCATAAGAAAATACATTTACTGTTACATTTTTTTCTGTGTTTCTTCATAGAGAATCATGGAGTTAGAAGTACATGAAACGACCCACATTCTTGTTTTTGTGGACGAGGCTGGGTTTAATCTGTCCAAAGGCCGGAGACGTGGTCACAATCTCATTGGACACCGAGCCACAATTGACACACCAGGCCAACGTGGGGCCAATATTACAATGTGTGCTGCCATTTCAGAGAACGGTGTGAGCACACATATTCCACACATTGGGCCCTATAATACCCAACTTCTCCTGGCCTTCCTAAATGCACTTTACAGAGACCTGATTCCAGAACAAGAAAGAGGTTTAGTTAGACCACATTTGCCTAATTATGTTGTTGTCTGGGATAATGTCAGCTTCCACCGAACCAACAGTGTTAGGGACTGGTTTGCTGCACATGAAAGGATAACAGTGGAATTCCTTCCACCATACTCTCCATTCCTAAATCCAATAGAAGAGTTTTTTTCAGCATGGAGGTGGAAAGTGTATGATCATAGACCACAAAATCAGATGTCTTTGTTGGATGCCATGAATGCTGCATGTGAGGACATCACAGCTGGCCATTGCAGGGAATGGGTGCGGCATTCAAGGAGATTTTTTCCACGGTGTGTGGCAATGGAAAACATCAGATGTGATGTTGATGAAAATCTTTGGCCTGACCAACGTGAGCGACAAGATGTCCACCAAGAATAATTTGTTTGTTTGTTTGTTTGTTTTTCATGAATGT
Organism: Leuciscus leuciscus; assembly: GCF_965113295.1. Lineage (NCBI taxonomy): Eukaryota > Metazoa > Chordata > Actinopteri > Cypriniformes > Leuciscidae > Leuciscus > Leuciscus leuciscus. The sequence goes on from NC_138741.1 coordinate 40,269,200, forward strand.
TATTTGTTGTTTGTGTATTTGTGGTAATACACAAATATGAAATGTAAAGTGAAATCTTGTTACTCTTGTCAGTTTCTTTACATGTACAGTAAATACACTTGTATTGTGTATATACACATGAAGTACAAAAATAAACACTGTAAAAATACAAATGTTCATAGACTTTTTTTTTTTTTTTTACATACTATTGACTTTTCTCAACAAATATGAGATTTTTGTTTAAACCCTTAATTTTCATGGTTGACTGTTGTGGTGAAAAAACAACTAAACATTTTGACCAGTGTGGCTCACACAATGACAAAAATACTTTAGATTTTGGTGGCCTTGGCCAAATTATTGACACAATAACTAGGTTTTGAAGCATGAATTAAATGTTTTGGGTGAGTAACTACATTTTGCAGACATGCTATAAAGTTGCACACCCCGGACCTGGCACCTACTATCATTTACAACAAAATAGTTGAACGTGTCAATCACTTTAAATACCTCGGACTCACACTGGACAATAAACTTACCTTTGAGCAACATGTTATCAATACTCATAAACGTTCCCAGCAGAAACTTCACATTCTCCGTAAGCTCCGTGCCCTCTGTGTCACCCCTAATCATCTCTTACTGTTATACACCAGCATCATTCAACCCATCCTTCTTTACTGCTCCCCCTGTTACTATAATATGCTATCCATCACCAATAGAAATAAACTTACCAAGGTCACCTATATTGCATCCAAAATCATCAGCCTGCCTATTATAGACCTCGGCCACCAAAACAATAAAGCCATCACACGTATGGCCCGGTCTGTCAGCAGAGACCCAGATCATCCCCTCCACAGCCACTTCTGCCTGCTGCCCTCAGGCCGCAGGTACAGGACTTTGAGGTGGAAGCGGGCACGCTTCAGTAAAAGCTTTGTCCCTTCTGCCATCGTTGCTCTTAACGGTTTTAAACGCTAATTCTGCTCCTCACCATCTGCAGATGTGTTGTGTGTGTATTTGTCCATGTTGTTGTATCTGACAGTGTTTGTGAAAAAGAATTTCCCCCAGGGGACAATAAAGGTCTATCTATCTATCTATCTATCTATCTATCTATCTATCTATCTATCTATCTATCTATCTAATATTATACAATCTCCTCCCGCTGTTGGCTTAACATTTTATCCAGTTTGGCAAAAAACTGCAACCTGTCTGGTCCTTAATTAGGAGCATAAATGTTTATGAACATAAAAACAAGATTTGTAATTTCAGCCCTAATAAGTAGTAATCTCCCTGGTTCTTCCTCATTTTTTAATAAAAGTTTCGCTTTAAAAGCACGGCCAAAAGGCCATGGCTTCATCTCTTCTTCGTCCCTCCTTCATCCCTTCTTCACAGAGCTGTGTTTTAATGGCTGATAGCTCATGAGATTCACTGATGATAAAGTCTCAGAACACTTGCTGGCATTATTTTCCTATTATCTCTGTAAATCTGCTTTGAACAATATTTATTGTAAAAAGCGCTATATAAATAAAGGTGACTTGACTTATTGCATTGAATATGACGCTATATTCTAATGGAAATACTGGAATACAGAATGTTTTCCAAAATGAAGTTTATGTAAATAAACAGCCCTCATCATTTATCAATTGTGAGACCATTAAAATATCATTTTTAATCCAATGTCGTATTGAGATTGATTTATTGTTATATTTAATAATTGTATTATTTCAAATTAACTGTTTATGTCCTGGGTATAATTGGTATAATTATTTACCATAGCTTATCTTTATGCTGTATAATGTTTAATCCAGTTCAACATGAAAACTGAATTAGAAGTAACAAAATCAAGCACATTCAAAGCTCCTTGATTATAAGAATTACATAAAATATTTATTGCTCTATAAATTGTTTTACCAGTTATTATAGCCGTTTCATCAGCAAGCTGATGACTTGAAAAGAGTTAATTATGTGTGTTTGTCGTCAGGGCGAGTGGAGTGATGGAGGGTCTCATTAGGGCCGGTGGAGTGATGGAGGGTCTCATAAGGGCAGGTGGAGTGATGGAGGGTCTCATTAGGGCCGGTGGAGTGATGGAGGGTCTCATTAGGGCCGGTGGAGTGATGGAGGGTCTCATAAGGGCAGGTGGAGTGATGGAGGGTCTCGTAAGGGCAGGTGGAGTGATGGAGGATCTCATTAGGGCCGGTGGAGTGATGGAGGGTCTCATAAGGGCCGGTGGAGTGATGGAGGGTCTCGTAAGGGCAGGTGGAGTGATGGAGGGTCTCGTAAGGGCAGGTGGAGTGATGGAGGGTCTCGTAAGGGCAGGTGGAGTGATGGAGGGACTCGTAAGGGCAGGTGGAGTGATGGAGGGACTCGTAAGGGCAGGTGAAGTGATGGAGGGACTCATAAGGGCAGGTGGAGTGATGGAGGGTCTCATAAGGGCAGGTGGAGTGATGGAGGGTCTCGTAAGGGCAGGTGGAGTGATGGAGGGACTCGTAAGGGCAGGTGGAGTGATGGAGGGACTCGTAAGGGCAGGTGGAGTGATGGAGGGACTCGTAAGGGCAGGTGGAGTGATGGAGGGTCTCGTAAGGGCAGGTGGAGTGATGGAGGGTCTCGTAAGGGCAGGTGGAGTGATGGAGGGTCTCGTAAGGGCAGGTGGAGTGATGGAGGGACTCGTAAGGGCAGGTGGAGTGATGGAGGGACTCGTAAGGGCAGGTGGAGTGATGGAGGGACTCGTAAGGGCAGGTGGAGTGATGGAGGGTCTCATAAGGGCAGGTGGAGTGATGGAGGGACTCGTAAGGACAGGTGGAGTGATGGAGGGACTCGTAAGGGCAGGTGGAGTGATGGAGGGTCTCGTTAGGGCCGGTGGAGTGATGGAGGGTCTCATAAAGGCAGGTGGAGTGATGGAGGGTCTCATAAGGGCAGGTAGAGTGATGGAGGGACTTGTAAGGGCAGGTAGAGTGATGGAGGGTCTCATAAGGGCAGGTGGAGTGATGGAGGGACTCGTAAGGGCAGGTGGAGTGATGGAGGGTCTCATTAGGGCCGGTGGAGTGATGGAGGGTCTCGTAAGGGCAGGTGGAGTGATGGAGGGTCTCATAAGGGCAGGTGGAGTGATGGAGGGACTCGTAAGGGCAGGTGGAGTGATGGAGGGTCTCATTAGGGCCGGTGGAGTGATGGAGGGTCTCATAAGGGCAGGTGGAGTGATGGAGGGTCTCATAAGGGCAGGTAGAGTGATGGAGGGACTCGTAAGGGCAGGTGGAGTGATGGAGGGTCTCGTAAGAGCAGGTGGAGTGATGGAGGGACTCGTAAGGGCAGGTGGAGTGATGGAGGGTCTCGTAAGGGCAGGTGGAGTGAGGGTCTCGTAAGGGCAGGTGGAGTGATGGAGGGTCTCGTAAGGGCAGGTGGAGTGATGGAGGGACTCGTAAGGGCAGGTGGAGTGATGGAGGGTCTCGTAAGAGCAGGTTGAGTGATGGAGGGACTCGTAAGGGCAGGTGGAGTGATGGAGGGTCTCATAAGCGCAGGTGGAGTGATGGAGGGTCTCATTAGGGCCGGTGGAGTGATGGAGGGTCTCGTAAGGGCAGGTGGAGTGATGGAGGGACTCGTAAGGGCAGGTGGAGTGATGGAGGGACTCGTAAGGGCAGGTGGAGTGATGGAGGGACTCGTAAGGGCAGGTGGAGTGATGGAGGGTCTCATAAGGGCAGGTGGAGTGATGGAGGGTCTCGTAAGGGCAGGTGGAGTGAAGGAGGGTCTCATAAGGGCAGGTGGAGTGATGGAGGGTCTCGTAAGGGCAGGTGGAGTGACGGAGGGTCTCGTAAGGGCAGGTGGAGTGATGGAGGGTCTCGTAAGGGCAGGTGGAGTGACGGAGGGTCTCGTAAGGACCGGTGGAGTGATGGAGGGTTTCCGACAGTTTCATCTCACAGAGTTCTCAGGTTTAATGTAGAAAAAAAAATTCTAATGAAAGAAAACTGAGGAAAAAACACAAAGAAACCTTCTGTGTGGTTCTGTCAGATAAATACAGGAGTCAACAGCAGTAGAAGAGCTTTACATTTAATGAGAACACTTCATACACTGCAGAAGTGTAAAACATGCATCATTATGAATTCCAATGTACTGTACAAAAATTATATATTTTTTCAAATAATAACAGAAATGAGCTCTAACACTTCAGCTGGTGATCCTCTATCCCTGTATGTGTTTGATCAGGACAGTCTCTCCAGAAGCAGGAGAAACACAACACTACTGATACACAGAGGACAGGTCAGACGGAGTGTGTGTGTGTGTGTGAGGAGAGGGTCTGAAGCTGGAGCGATCCAGGAGACCGGCCTCAGTCAGAGAATAGTGATGCATGGCCCATTCCCGACGCTCCCGTCTCACCGACAGCAGCTCTTCTGCTTCCTTCGGGAGCGCATACTCCTCCTGATCAGAGAAAACACACACACACACAACACACACTTACTGGGGTTCCTATCACTACAACACCATACTCAAACCACACACTCACTGGGGTTACAATCACTACAACACACTCAATACTCTCAAAACTCTTCTCTCAGTTCTCTCTACTAACTTTAAGCTTCACAGCACTTCATTTCACATTCACTAAAACTACTAAAACACTTCATTCAGGTCTTAAATCAGCTCATTCTTCCTGAACACTAGCAGAAGATTCTCACACACACTCACACACACACACACACTTTATCACTCATAAAACAATGAGCTAAAATACCAACATCAGGAAAATTATACAATGATTGCTTTAGTAAAATAACTTTACAGAACAAGAATGACACACTCTACTGTTTATAGTTCACTGCAGTTTGTTACATGATCCATGTTTATATTACTGTACTAAACTGTTCTGTATCGATGATGAAACTGAAAGACTAACTCTTGAGTAGGTGTTCACATACATTTAATTATTTTCATAGTATTTGAGCTTAAGATTCAGAATATATTTCAGTATGATATTACTGTAGAAATGTTGCAAATCTCTGTCTTATTTAATGTATTATGTTAGGTTTTTAACAAGTTTAACAGTTTTGAAAATAGTATATAACGCAGATTGGCCCGCAGGTCGATAGAGGTTTGACCCCTACAACAATGGAATCACTCAGAAGAGAGACTGGATTCATTTACTGGCCATGGTCTGTTTTCACTCGAGTCATTTAGTGGAATATAAAATATCAGGCTTCACAAAAACAATGTCAAGTGTGATTAAACTTTTTATTTCATTATGCTGGTTTTTCCAGTGAAAATGAGGCAAGTGAGTTTGAGTAAAATGTGTTTTTATGGATAACAGTGCAGTGTTTCCCATTCCTTAACTTGACTGTGGCAGCCGGAAATATATTTAAACTCCTCATATTAACATGTTAAGGTCTTGTGTTCGTGTTAGCGCTGGTCATAGAGAAGAGCACATGATCAGCTCCGCGTCTCTGAATGCAGTGAGCTCCTTCTGCTGAGCTTAATGTGCTTTTGGGAACGCAGTTATGCATTATTTACACATCTGGTTAGTTGACGATTACAGCATTTCAATAGACTAGTACTGTTTGTAAACTTGTTTTCCACCAGAATAAAAGCTCAACTTTATTTTTCAGTGCATTTGTTGTACAGTATATGGCTCTCACTGTCAAAGGAATAATATCATAACCAGAGGTGGGTAGTAACGAAGTACATTTACTTGAGTTAAATGTAAAAGTACCCACATTTGAATCTACTCTTAAAGTACAAATTTCTCTTAAGATTACATTTCTAATGTATAAGTACTTTTACTACTTTATTTGAATGCAATACATGTTAAGAAACTCTGAGTTTATTCCAATTATTATCCTATTTTTTTCTGGTGCAGGAGCGATGCTCCATTCACAAAGGAATCACTCGAGTCGATTCTGTTCAAAGACTTCAAACAAGTTGGCAAAACTGTCTAAATCCGTCTGAATGATTTGTTCAGTTCCTGCACGCACTGACTCGTCTGAAGCGGTTTCACACTCGGAGTCGTAACAGGAGATTTACGAGCATCAAGAGCGTTGGGTGAAATGGCCGTGGACCCACAGTCAATTAAAAGCAAATCTGCAAAAGCATCCTATTGTTTGCCAGCGATAGTTGAACATCTGCATTTGCTTTCTGTGAGTGAATGATTCCACAGGTAGAGCGGCATTCGATTTCAGTCCATACAGGCAATACATTTTACAAGATAATTCCGGCACGATACCACTACTACAAAAGTCTGACATTACCATATATATATATATATACCTTTATTTATACATTAAATTAAAGAACACCCGCCATCCCGCAGTTATTTGTGAGTATTGCGCTGTGATGGCGACCTTGAAAACAAATGCTTTAGACACAGTTAACCAGTTTACACACGGCTGCACGAATATACATTTGACTACATTTTGGAGAACAGACGGAGGATGATCCGTCAATGTGCATTTGATCATTGTTTGTGTTCAGATGTTCAGTAGCGGTTATGAGTGTAAGCAGAAGTGAAGAGTTTCACTGTCAGTGGTTCCTTCTGTGTTGATACTGTTCAAATAACACAAATGAGAGTCGGGACAACAGTGTTCCTTTTTGGTTTACAGTGCAATATGAATGACCAAACTCTGTTTGGACAATGAACTGGCCAACCAAAAACTACCCAAGAGTTAATCTTGAGTGGCCATCTCTAATGTGACCACACCTACGCGTGCACGACCGATTCACATGCTAATAGTCCACGTGAAGGAACGCGAACCTGTTAGCGGCCCGTCACCTCAAAGCAAAGCATCAAACTTCATAATTCCTCTGCTTTTCATCGAGTTTGGAAGACACACTGTGAGTTTACCAAGGACTTGCCTCAGGAGAAGAAGAATGCGATTTGGAGATAAGAAAGATTTTAAAGGTAAGAAATGTATTATATTAGTTAGCATGTTATTGTTGTATAAACTTCCCATTGTATTTGAACTGGTGCCAGACTAAAATGTATGAAATCGATGGAAACATGTTGAAATATGAACTATAGACAGGTAGAAAACCTTTCAATGCTAACTAAATATGTACAACATGAGGATGTTTTTATGCTCGATTATATTAACTCAGCATAATATAAAAGTAGGCTAGTATTAGTGTTTACACTAACATGACGAATATTATAATGTTTAGACCAGTGTTTACTTTGATACTGTGTTCGTGGATATCTGCTCAAACGTAGATATGTATAATGTGGTAATAATGTTTCATAGCAAAGAGTATAGAAGCCCAAGAGGCGAAACTCTGTTGTGTTATGGGTAACAGTCTGTAGATGGCGCTGTGGAGGCACGTCCGCCATTATGGACTGAAAGCTGCTGAAATCGTTAGCGCCAGTTTGCACGCCACACAACCAAACTGTGAAAAGAAAAAGAAAAAAATACAAAAAAACTTCTCATACACAAATGCACACACAATAGGTGATGGTGTCTGATTAATTACTGAGATCTTATGGCACCACTTCCATTTTAGTACTGTTTATAGTTCATGTGAGCACTTGCTAGATTGCACATCTTTTTTGTACCTTTCCGCCTGTAATAGGACATTCACAGATTGTTTTTGTTCTTGCCATTGAAACGTTCACTGTGTGCACTTTCACTGAAGATGTTGAAAAAACAAGTTATTCATATTTTTGTGATATTCTATGTAAAAGATTGACTGTCTTTAGAAATGTTCATTTATAATTGTATTTATTTATTTATTTATTTATTTTTCCAAATCATATATATGGTGATGTTCACTAATTTCAAAATCAAAATTTGAATAAATATCTTATTACTTATATCTTATTACTGTGTGTCTGCCTATATATTATTTCATGAATTTCTGTTATTCATATAACAAGGAAAATGCATAATAGAACATAAATATTGATAGATTAAAGGTTTGCAGTAATTTTATAATTGAACCTCTGCAAACCGTAAGTGGTAGGCTAATGAAGCCGATTCGGTGGGGGACATACCCTTACGAAAAGGTACTATAGGAATCTTATAGTATTTTGGGACAAAATATTATAGTAATCTTATAGGAATACTATAGTAATTTGGGACATACTATAGAAGTACGATAAGACTACTATAGAAATACTATAGCAGCTTTAAAATATTATAGAGGTAATACAGAACATCACAGAAGTATGTTATGTTCTGTTATGTTCTGTAATACCTCTATAATATCCTAGAGCCGCTATAGTATTTCTATAGTAGTCTTATAGTACTTCTATAGTAATATTTTGTCCCAAAATACTATTTTCCTAAGGGTAATTAGGCCATGCATAACCAACACATAGACGTAACATTTTCTGTAATTTAACGTCATTTAACGTCGGTCATCCTCATTAATGTATTTTAAATTGTTTTCATATTTAGATATGACGGCCAGAAAAAATTAAGTTATGTTAAGTTTTTGTTATGTTTTTGTTATGTTAAGTTGGTTCAGTGCCATTGACTCCCATTATTTTTCGGCGTTTTCCTTCAGTTTTCAGTCCATAATGGCGGCCGCGCCGTCACGTCATGGGGGCAACTGTTGCTATGGAGCGTTCTATTGAGTTTCGCCTCTTGGGCTTCTATACTCTTTGTTCATAGTTTGGAGCGGCTCGATCGCTTCAGTAAATAATGCGCTGTGAGTTTGAAAAGCAAAACGCGCCAAACATTAGGCTTCATGTTTTTACTCCAGTCTCATTTCATAACGTCATAATGAATGGAAACATTTGAAGTAACATATGATAATCCATATATTTTTCTCTAGTGTAGTGTTACTGAAGTGTCCCTTTCTAATGGTTTATGGTTATAGGCCGCCTGCATTTCTCCCCATAAAGTTTGTTAAGTTTTCTGTAAAAGTACAAATAATTATTACCATTATTATTATTTTACGCAGCCCTACAAGTATATGCCTACAAGACACAACAAACCTGGTGTTCATTATATATATCTTTTGTGAATTTTTAAATATCAATTTTAACCAGAAATATCACAATTCGATTTTTTCCCCCAAATCATGCAGCCGTTGCTCCTGATATCAGCAGTGAACACCACAGTTGTTTTGTTGTTTTTACAGGGACCAGATTCCCCACTGATGAGTCCTGCTGACTTCAACATTCACATGAGTCTCTGTACATGAACATGGTAAAATGAAACTGCAAACACCCTGGAAATGACAGGTATGTTGAACAGGAACTGTTTCAGGAATGGCACAAAGGTGTGTGACTGTTCAAGTCTCTGTCTTTAGATCAGGGTGTTCAATAATGTGCTTTTTGTCCTTCGTTATGTATCTTTGGATTATGTTGTCTTGTAAATATATCCAAACAATCAAAAAGCCATAAACTTTCTTCATTCTTTATTCTAGTTCCCTCACAGTCCCACCTGATAGGGCCATTATGGGAGGATCTTTGTCTTTCTCAGGTGTGAAACACATCAATATTCATGATGATTCACGCCTCCTCGCATAAAGCTTTCTTACACAAAACATGTCTTACACATTTTAAGGCTTCTACTGAAAGGATTCTGACCTGGTATAAGAGCAGGGACTGGTCGTGGTACTTATGTGTGTGTCCACAAGAAGGGTGTAGTCTCGTGTGTGTGTGTGTGTGTGTGTGTGTGTGTGTGTGTGTGTGTGTGTGTGTGTGTGTGTGTGTGTGTGTGTGTGTGTGTGTGTGTGTGTCTGTGAGTGTGTTCTGACCTGGTGGAAGTGAAGAGACTGGTCGTGGCCGCTGCTCATGTGTGTGTGTGTGTGTGTGTGTGTGTTCTGACCTGGTGGAAGTGAAGAGACTGGTCTTGGCCGCTGCTCATGTGTGTGTGTGTTTGTGTGTGTGTGTGTGTGTGTGTGTGTGTGTGTTCTGACCTGGTGGAAGTGAAGAGACTGGTCGTGGCCGCTGCTCGTGTGTGTCCACCAGAAGGGTGTAGTCTCGTGTGTGTGTGTGTGTGTGTGTGTGTTCTGACCTGGTGGAAGTGAAGAGACTGGTCGTGGCCGCTGCTCGTGTGTGTGTGTGTGTGTGTGTGTGTGTGTGTGTGTGTGTGTGTGTGTGTGTGTTCTGACCTGGTGGAAGTGAAGAGACTGGTCATGGCCGCTGCTCATGTGTGTGTCCACCAGAAGGGTGTAGTCGGCCATGAGGGCGTCCAGCAGGAGCAGGCGCAGTGGCAGAAGGTGGCGCACGGACGAGGCCATCGCACTCATCAGCACAGGAGGACACGGGCGGAGGTACCACACGTCAGGACACTCCTGAGGACCAGAGCAGTGTGTTCAGTGACACCAACACACACATCTGTGTAGAGCTAGCACATCACAAGCAGCAGTGCACTGGAGAGAGCTGCAAAATACATCAGCACTGAACACATCAGCACGAGGGCAAGTCTAAGAACAAGTCAGAAAACACAACGACAAGTCATACATATCAGAGGAGGCATATCAGAAGAGGTGGTGTATTCATATCAGAAGAGGTGGTGTATTCATATCAGAAGAGGTGGTGTATTTGTGAATGAACACTTACAGCCAGGGCCTTAAATTAACACTCCACAAGTGCAAATGCAAAAATCTGTGTTTGGCGAGTGTATGAAACCGTCAGTCGCCAGTAAATTTTTTTTGATTTCTAACAAATGCAATGTTGTGATAACATGAGCGCCGCTCTGTAGAGTTGACGGGTCAGTGCTGCATCATCACGAAGGGTTCAGCCTTTCCAATGTAAATATTCGAGCGCTGGAACACGCAAGAGGGAAGTCGTTACTCACGCGCTGTGTGGGAAGATCAACATAGGAAGCTCGCGCCCTGAAACCTGCGTCTCTCAGACAGAGTTCAGCTCTTTCAGGCCTTCCTGCGCTTGGACAAACCCACTAAATTCTCAGAGAGTCTCCAAGTACACACTCGTCTTAAGTAAACGCAAAAACACAAAACGTGTGATCCGTGCGTGCATTCAGTCTTAAAGTGACAGCAGCCTAATACTCCTGCTACTGTCTGCGTTTTTAATGTTAACCAAACAACAGAAGACAGAGAACACAAACAGTCACTGCTCCTGAACCTGTGAAGACAACGCAGTGCTATTTCTTTCATTAGCCTACTTTATTCACTTGTGGTTCCTGAAAACTATTAGAGCTTCTTGAAGAGCACTGTTTACTTCATTTGTTTGTCTTGTATTATTTGTTTGTGCTAAATATGATTGTTATTTTATTACTGACTGTTTACTTGTCTTTAAAAATGTAGGCCATTCAATTTATATTAGTTAAGGTAGTAGTTTTAGCTGTGGTATCTGGAATAGCTGGATACGGTACGGTACAGTAAAGTACGCAATTATTTCCGCTTGGATTGTCAGGAGTTTTGAGTGGCACCAGAGTACCGTACTGTAGCACTGCTGTGGGACGCTTCCGTCAGGTCCGAACACAGAGTACCGTACTGTAGCACTGCTGTGGGACGCTTCCGTCAGGTCCGAACACAGAGTACCGTACTGTAGCACTGCTGTGGGACGCTTCCGTCGGTGTCGAACACAGAGTACCGTACTGTAGCACTGCTGTGGGACGCTTCCGTCGGGTCCGAACACAGAGTACCGTACTGTAGCACTGCTGTGGGACGCTTCCGTCGGGTCCGAACACAGAGTACCGTACTGTAGCACTGCTGTGGGACGCTTCCGTCGGGTCCGAACACAGAGTACCGTACTGTAGCACTGCTGTGGGACGCTTCCGTCGGGGTCGAACACAGAGTACCGTACTGTAGCACTGTTGTGGGACGCTTCCGTCGGGTCCGAACACAGAGTACCGTACTGTAGCACTGCTGTGGGACGCTTCCGTCGGGGTCGAACACAGAGTACCGTACTGTAGCACTGTTGTGGGACGCTTCCGTCGGGGTCGAACACAGAGTACCGTACTGTAGCACTGCTGTGGGACGCTTCCGTCGGGGTCGAACACAGAGTACCGTACTGTAGCACTGTTGTGGGACGCTTCCGTCGGGGTAGAACACAGAGTACCGTACTGTAGCACTGCTGTGGGACGCCTTCGTCGGGGTCGAACACAGCAGGCCGGTGCTGAAGGGTGGAGCTGGACTCACTGCCGAACGCTGATTGGTTGACAGTGAATCGTCACTTGCGTGTGGGGAATGACGTCACAAGAGGAGCCGTTTTCCCCTTGCAGCCTTTGAAGAAGCTGGTCTTCTCGTGACAAACACAAGCTGAGAAGCAAGAACAAGATCTGCTGTGTCCTGCACTGTTGCATAGCGCGTCACGCTCTTCTTCACGCGGGAATGTCATCGATCGCTTCTCTCCAGCATACACCACACCGGACACCAGCCGGATCAGGATTTACCGTCCGGAATTGTACTGTATTAATACTAATGTATTAATGTAAGTTAATACTGTACATTAGGATTGTGCAATATTGACAAAAATAATCATATCTCGATATTTTCAAAGCTTTTGTTGATAATAATGAGATATTTTGCTGAGTGTGTGTGTGTGTGCTGGTACCACGGCTGGTTCAGACAGCGGACTCACGGAGACTTCACATTATTGATACTCCATGTGGTGCTCAGATCACAGCCGTGACAGAGACTCACCCTTTATTAAAGGGAAATATGGGCCACCTTAAATTCATTTCCAGGGGCATTTTTTTTCCAAACGGATGAGATATGCATCATCTTTGTGTCAAATTAAATGCCAAAGCGCAGTGCCCTGAACACACACTAAACCCATACTATCAAGCAAATCCCATCATGCATTATGTTCGCGAACTCACGTGAGATAGCGAGGAAAACATTCCATTGTAAGTTATAATTAATTCGATATTACATTTAATTTGGTAGTAAAACAAAGTTTTGCACATTTTAACGGTGCAAGTATGAGTGTATTGTGCACAACATTTGCAACTGCTTTTTATCCCTCAATTAGAAGCACCACAATTTTAAATTGTGTTGTTAGTTGCATAGCAACTGTAACTGAACAAACATTTAGAAGTTTATTTTAAACTCTAAAGTACTGAAAGTAAAATAAAGCTCTGTAAACACATTTTTTGCAGCACTATAAGTGTGTCCCATTGGGTAATCAAACGTTCTACACACACACACACACACACACACACACACACTGGAAAACTAGGGCCAAATACAGGAAGTATGTCACAGAAGTAGACAAGTGTGTGTTTGTACAGGGCATATGTAGTATAACATCATCATCTCCCAGCTCTATCCATAGCAGACTGGTGGGCGTGGCCTCAGATGGCAGCATGCCCAGTGCATTATGGGTGCTGAAGATTTCCTCCCTATTTGGCAAAAAGGAAGATAACAGCCTATTTTCTCTAGTCAGGACACACTGATGTCTAACATGTTTCACCTTTCTCCCACACAAGCAGCCAGTGTGCCTGAGCCCTGGAGCAGCGTGCCCCTATTACACTTGTGTGTGTGTGTGTGTGTGTGTGTGTGTGTGCTGCTCGCGGGCCCAGAGGGGTGAGAGGTCGTGAGCGGGCAGTGTGTGTGTGTGTGTGTGTGTGTGTGTGTGTGTGTGTGCTGCTCGCGGGCCCAGAGGGGTGAGCGGGCAGCGTGAGTGTGAGTGTGAGTGTGAGTGTGAGTGTGAGTGTGAGTGTGTGTGAGAGAGTGAGTGAGTGAGTGAGTGTTGGGAAGGATACTTTCAAAACGTATTTCGTTACAGAATACATGCCCCAAAATGTAATTTGTAACATATTCCGTTACGTTACTCAATCTGAGTAACGTATTCTGAATACTTGGATTACTTCCACATTGAATTGCATTTTATAAGTGTAGGAATGTGGTGCGGTGCGGTTATGCGGTGGTGATGCATTCGTGTAACATGTAAGGGTGGCGCTGCCATTAAAGCACCTAAAAGAACCGGCAAAAATGATTATGAATATGTCAAATATAACAAGGAGACATTTTAATTGTTTATTAATAAACAAGTGTTTTCTGTGTCAGTGTCGGCTGCAAAGATGAAGTTGACGATGCTGACTCGTGATCTTCGCAGTAGTGAACACGCCAGAGAGAAATGCGCATTTCATGTGGAATACATAAGCAGAGAGCAGTCTGTTTTCTTTTGTTTTGAATTGTTCTGTTTAAAAGTCGACATGTCTGTGAGTATAACCTTATACGCTGAGTTTCGGTTCATTTATGAGATGAGCTCCAGTTCACGTGCCGGCGCCTCCGAGTCGTGATTATCGTCTACTATATTTATGTCTTCTTATTTATTAAATCCAGGCAAATGGTTGATGAAACATTTGTTAAAATTAAGATACAATTAATAAAAAACGAAATTCACTTTAAAGACAGGCTTTGTGCTTTCTGTTTGAGGTAGAGCCCGACCGATATATCGGCGGGCCGATATTATCGGCCGATATTAGGCATTTTCCAAACTATCGGTATCGGCATTTATAATGGCCGATAAATTAATATTTAAAAAATAAAATAAAAGCGGACGAAACACGCTTCAACCATGTTATGAGTGTTGGCGCTGCATAGTTTGTCCACCAGAGGGCACTATACAAGGAAGATCGCTCGGGCTAGAGGAGTGGTTACAAACAGAGTCCAGAGTTCACCTGAGTCGGGAGACGGCAGCGCCGGATGATTCTGTCAGCATTAAAGACTTTTAAAATAATTTAACTCGCGTTCATGTTTGAATGCCTTGTGTTTGTGATGCAAAAGACTATGCGCGCTAACCATTACCATAGTAAACATAGTGAACGCTTGAAGAAATCCGACCAATCATAAAGGCTATCACAGTCATGTTTTTATTTTATCTGTCAGTAGCCTACGTCTCGTCTCTTTATACCGGACTATCATAAAATAAAGCAACTTTTTTTTCGGGAGCTTCCTCTGTTTCTCTGACTGAAAATATCTGTATGGGAGTCGAGAGAGTGCTAAAGCTCCTCAGGTCGTATTTTTGGTGGCATATATTTGTAGAAATTATCATTCTTTCTAAATGTGATGTAAATATGTCCTGTAACTAGCCGACCAAATAAACAGAAACAGACGCGACTGAAGAAGTAAGTGTGTCCTCTTTCTTTTGTGAAATAGACCTAACGGTAATTTATTTCTGAGTGACTAATGTGCAATTTTGACATTAATTAATTCATTATGATCAATGTATCACTTTTTATTGTAAACCTGTGGTAAAACATCGATGCTTGGGTTTTAAATATTCAAGTAAACAACAAAAATGCCAGCAAACGGCCGCTTTTATCATGTTTGTTTTCAACGCTGTTTCCAGTGATTTCTGATTAGTTTTCTGATAAAACTTCCATTTGTTGGTGAAATGATGGGTTAGTGTGACGTTGTTCCAGAGAGGCGTGTCACGGGCGTGTTTTAGTGAAGCGCTGTGGAGCTTCTGGCCCGAACGCGGCTATCACAACGAACTTATTCTGCCTAAATAAAGTAATGATTACTGTATTTATAACTAGCATATCTGTAGTTCCAGTCTCTGCATTGTAAAGTTAGGCACGCAAGGAGTGAACATTTAGATAAAGAGAAAAAGTATCAAACATAGCCTGTGCATAAAAGTTAGCTTTTCTTTTACACGTGTGTGAAATCCAAGTGTGCGTTGCTGACTTCGTTTAACCGCAGCATTAACGAGTCACATAATGTATTTAGTGCATCACTAAGTAGTAGATTTTAGAAGGCAGGCAGCAAATGATGATTGAAAATGGTTTGTTGTAGCTTGATGGAATAGATGGATAGAATTAAAAGAGTGCAGGTAAAGGGATAAGCAAGTTGACATTGTAATTATAAGGTAGCTTATAACATTGACATTTGGCAGACGCTTTTATCAAAAGCGACTTACATTGCATTTAAAGGTACACACACACACAAGGAGTGACCTTTGTCTTGTTTAATAATAATACAAATGATGATGATAATAATAATATCATCATCATTGATTTTTAAAAATTATTACTGTCAATATTAATAATAATAGTTGATTTTTTTTGTTCAAAGGACTTTAAGTTTCATATCTTAAGTTTGTATTTTTAATATACATTATATTTATCAGAACTTTAATATTTTCTGTTCTGTTGTGACAATAAAACAAACAAGTTTATTTTTAAACTGCATTATCATATTATTTTAGTAAGGCTGA
>NC_138741.1:40295229-40392729 GCF_965113295.1 Leuciscus leuciscus
TCCGTACGCATGACAGGGGCATTGCCACCCACCATAGTGTAACAGACTCCCCGGAAGAGGGGAAGAGATCGTGCGAACTGAATCTCATAGCCGAGCCTGATGTTCTCTTGACCCAGCGGGACAGGTCTCTATCCAGGCTCCCCAGAACTGAACCAGCAGGGTCATGGGGTCTATTGTACAAGCAAAACAGTTAAAATATTTACATTTTTTATTTATTTAGCAGCTAAAATAATAGACCATGTAATTTGCATTTTTTTCGGCAATTTACTGTAATCAAAGATAAAGTCAATCACGAGAGTAGTTTAATTTTGAATGAAAAAGAGCAACTGATTCTGTGTTGAAGTTTTATTCACAAATGTCACGATTCAGAAGATTTCATTGTTCACATAAATTATAATCTCTGTTTCTCCTAACATTTATATCTCTTTAATCCTACAGAATATCCTCTATTGCCAGTCTTAAGCAGTGCCACATGAGGGCGCACTCACTCTTAGTACTTTTAGCAGCATGTCTTACATTTAAAGCTATATTAAAGTATCAGTTAACATTGTTTGTGCTTCCTCTGAGAGTATCTCTTTGATCATCACTGTAAAATGGTATATGAAAAATGGAGAATGCACACTAATTGTCTAATTTGTCACATGCAGCATTATAAGTGTTGGACAATGATGAGATCCAGTTTAGTCTTATTTCTCCTGATTTCATTTGTAAAAAGTTTTTCTGTTTATGGCACACACACACACACACACACACACACACACACACACACACACACACACACACAAAACGTAGCCTACAGCAAGTCGTTAATTTTATAATGTAATGGTGTTTACAGTATGAAATCATAAGCTCCTCCCACTGATGTGAAGCTCAACTCTTGAGCAGAAGAAGAGGAGTAGAGAAGAGGAGAGGTGTAGAGAGAGACTGAGACTGGTTCATCTGAGAGACTCTCATCACACCACTGTGTGTGTGTCTATGTGTGTGTTTGATATTAACAGGAGACACACAGATACTGTAGATGTCCTCATATACAGCAGTGATGCAGTGATGGATTCCTCTGTCTGTGGAGTTATGCACTCTTCTGACTAGTGATGATAATCGATTATTGATGACTATCATCTTTAGTAATGATGAAGGTGTTTCTAAATAGTCACGTGACGTGGCGAGTCGCGGATTATACTCACACCCTTTGATGGACTTATCACATGCGGGGTAAGTGAAATACCTGGTTATTACTCTACTAAAGTCATGGAATGAAACAGATTAGCGACTGAAGTCAGTAAAGTATTAGTGTTAATCTGCTCCAGTAACTGATGTTCTTGTTCAGGCTCAGACTGATGATGCTCAGGTTTCCCCCGTGTCCTCTCGTGCTCGCGCACTGGCTGCTGTCATGTCTTCTGTTCTCTCAGGTACAGTAGGTTAGATGAACACCTGTGTCTGTGTCGTGTCTTCTGTTCTCTCAGGTACAGTAGGTTAGATGAACACCTGTGTCTGTGTCGTGTCTCCTGTTCTCTCAGGTACAGTAGGTTAGATGAACACCTGTGTCTGTGTCGTGTCTCCTGTTCTCTCAGGTACAGTAGGTTAGATGAACACCTGTGTCTGTGTCGTGTCTTCTGTTCTCTCAGGTACAGTAGGTTAGATGAACACCTGTGTCTGTGTCGTGTCTCCTGTTCTCTCAGGTACAGTAGGTTAGATGAACACCTGTGTCTGTGTCGTGTCTTCTGTTCTCTCAGGTACAGTAGGTTAGATGAACACCTGTGTCTGTGTCGTGTCTCCTGTTCTCTCAGGTACAGTAGGTTAGATGAACACCTGTGTCTGTGTCGTGTCTCCTGTTCTCTCAGGTACAGTAGGTTAGATGAACACCTGTGTCTGTGTCGTGTCTCCTGTTCTCTCAGGTACAGTAGGTTAGATGAACACCTGTGTCTGTGTCGTGTCTTCTGTTCTCTCAGGTACAGTAGGTTAGATGAACACCTGTGTCTGTGTCGTGTCTCCTGTTCTCTCAGGTACAGTAGGTTAGATGAACACCTGTGTCTGTGTCGTGTCTTCTGTTCTCTCAGGTACAGTAGGTTAGATGAACACCTGTGTCTGTGTCGTGTCTCCTGTTCTCTCAGGTACAGTAGGTTAGATGAACACCTGTGTCTGTGTCGTGTCTTCTGTTCTCTCAGGTACAGTAGGTTAGATGAACACCTGTGTCTGTGTCGTGTCTCCTGTTCTCTCAGGTACAGTAGGTTAGATGAACACCTGTGTCTCCTGTTCTCTCAGGTACAGTAGGTTAGATGAACACCTGTGTCTCCTGTTCTCTCAGGTACAGTAGGTTAGATGAACACCTGTGTCTGTGTCGTGTCTTCTGTTCTCTCAGGTACAGTAGGTTAGATGAACACCTGTGTCTGTGTCGTGTCTTCTGTTCTCTCAGGTACAGTAGGTTAGATGAACACCTGTGTCTCCTGTTCTCTCAGGTACAGTAGGTTAGATGAACACCTGTGTCTGTGTCGTGTCTTCTGTTCTCTCAGGTACAGTAGTTTAGATGAACACCTGTGTCTGTGTCGTGTCTCCTGTTCTCTCAGGTACAGTAGGTTAGATGAACACCTGTGTCTGTGTCGTGTCTTCTGTTCTCTCAGGTACAGTAGGTTAGATGAACACCTGTGTCTGTGTCGTGTCTCCTGTTCTCTCAGGTACAGTAGGTTAGATGAACACCTGTGTCTGTGTCGTGTCTTCTGTTCTCTCAGGTACAGTAGGTTAGATGAACACCTGTGTCTTATGTTCTCTCAGGTACAGTAGGTTAGATGAACACCTGTGTCTCCTGTTCGCTCAGGTACAGTAGGTTAGATGAACACCTGTGCCTTATGTGTTAAAATGTAGAATGACTTGTTTAAGAAACAGGAAACAGTCATCGGTGTCAATCTCTGCAGATTCTCAGCTAACAAAAATAATTACTAAAAACATTTTGCTAATGTTCCTATTAAGTCATGAAAAAAATATTTCTGCATCCTCTGAATGTTCAAAACGTCCAATGAAAAATGTTTAGTTTTTTTCTTGGTTATGTGTCACGGTTTTGTTCTGGTTTTGTTCTTGTCATGTTTGCTTCCTTGTCTGTCATGTGATCCTGCCATGTGTCTTGTCATGAGTTTATTGTCTGATTGTTTGATCATTGTTCACAGGTGTCCCTTGTCTAGTCATTAGTCTGTGTATTTAAGCCCTCATGTTTGCCATGTGTCTTTGTCAAGTATTGTTTCATGTAATTCTGCTGTAGAGTAAGTTTCATGTTCATGCCACGTCATGTTTTTGTTTCATGTTTTATTTTCGTTACAATAAAACTGCACATGGGTTCTCATCTATCAACTTGCCTCCAGTGGATCCTTTATTACAGAATACTTGACCTACAACAATGAACCCAGCGGTTGCCCTCCTGAACCTACGCCAGGGAAATGTTCCCATTGAAACGTATGTGGCTGAATTTTGTGAACTCTCTCACCAGTTGGATTTTAATGACGTGGCCCTCAAGGACATATTTAGAGTGAATTTGAATGAGCCCATTCGCTCCCAGCTTCCTGGGGGAAAAATCCACTGGTCCTTGGCCCAATATATTGACTATGCCCTATTATTGAGTGGTTCCTCATTTACTGTGGGTTTTGAGGAGAAGCCCCACAAACCCACAGTATCTGCCAAGCCTGAGCCACTTCACGTCGTGCCTGCCAAGCCTGAGCCACTTCACGTCATGTCTGCCAAGCCTGAGCCACTTCACGTCATGCCTGCCAAGCCTGAGCCACTTCAAGTCATGTCTGCCAAGCCTGCCAAGCCTGAATTTCTTCATGTCATGTCTGCCAAGCCTGAATCTCTTCACGTCATGTCTGCCAAGCCTGAATCTCTTCATGTCATGTCTGCCAAGCCTGAATCTCTTCATGTCATGTCTGCCAAGCCTGAATCTCTTCATGTCATGTCTGCCAAGCCTGAATCTCTTCATGTCATGTCTGCCAAGCCTGAATCTCTTCACGTCATGTCTGCCAAGCCTGAATCTCTTCACGTCATGTCTGCCAAGCCTGAATCTCTTCATGTCATGTCTGCCATGTCTGGGTCTCTTCACGTCACGCCTGCCAAGTCCGAGTCTGTTCACGCCACGTCGGCCGCCGAGCCTGTGTCTCCTGACAAGATGGCCGCCGCCGAGCCGGTGTCTCCTGACAAGATGGCCGCCGCCGAGCCTGTGTCTCCTGACAAGATGGCCGCCGCCGAGCCTGTGTCTCCTGACAAGATGGCCGCCGCCGAGCCTGTGTCTCCTGACAAGATGGCCGCCACCGAGCCTGTGTCTCCTGACAAGATGGCCGCCGCCACGCCTGAACCTGAGCCCTCAGTTAGGGCTACACTAACAATTATGGCCACAGCCATATGGTGTGTGTGGTCTGTGCACACATTTGAAGTTCACGTCACGTCTGCCGATCCAGAGACTGAGCTTCACGTCACGTCTGCCGATCCAGAGACTGAGCTTCACGTCACGTCTGCCGATCCAGAGACTGAGCTTCACGTCACGTCTGCCGATCCAGAGACTGAGCTTCACGTCACGTCTGCCGATCCAGAGACTGAGCTTCACGTCACGTCTGCCGATCCAGAGACTGAGCTTCACGTCACGTCTGCCGAGCCAGAGCCTGTTCACGTCATTTCTGTTCTCGAGTCGTTGTCTGTTCCAGCCCATAACCCCATAGCTGTCCCCAAGAAAATTTTGGGGGGGGGCAGTAGGGTCCTTGATAGGACCATGGAGGCCGCGCCGCCATGGCCACCTGAACTGTCTGGTCCACCCTGGCCACCTGAACTGTCTGGTCCACCTTGGCCACCTGAACTGTCTGGTCCACCCTGGCCTCCAGCACAGCCGGATCCGCCCTGGCTTCCTGCACTGCCGGATCCGCCCTGGCTTCCTGCACTGCCGGATCCGCCCTGGCTTCCTGCACTGCCGGATCCGCCCTGGCTTCCTGCACTGCCGGATCCGCCCTGGCTTCCTGCACTCCCAGGTCCGCCCACGCCTTGCCACGGCCCAGGTCCGCCCACGCCTTGCCACGGCCCAGGTCCGCCCACGCCTTGCCACGGCCCAGGTCCGCCCACGCCATGCCACGGCCCAGGTCCGCCCACGCCATGCCACGACCCAGGCCCGTCCACGCCATGCCACGTCCCATGTCCTGTCCCCCTGCACGGGCCTGGCCCACCATCCCTCCCCCAAGACCGCCTCCGCTCCACCACCCACCTGGACTTTTATGTTTTGCTGGGCGTCGGGAGACGCCCTTAGAGGGGGGGATTCTGTCACGGTTTTGTTCTGGTTTTGTTCTGGTCATGTTTGCTTCCTTGTCTGTCATGTGATCCTGCCATGTGTCTTGTCATGAGTTTATTGTCTGATTGTTTGATCATTGTTCACAGGTGTCCCTTGTCTAGTCATTAGTCTGTGTATTTAAGCCCTCATGTTTGCCATGTGTCTTTGTCAAGTATTGTTTCATGTAATTCTGCTGTAGAGTAAGTTTCATGTTCATGCCACGTCATGCCACGTCATGTTTGTTTCATGTTTTATTTTCGTTACAATAAAACTGCACATGGGTTCTCATCTATCAACTTGCCTCCAGTGGATCCTTTATTACATTATGTGAACATTCCATTTTTATAAGTTTGCAAACATTATGGAAACGTGACTTTTGAATGTTCTGGAACGAGTAATAAAATGTAAAAAATTCCAGGAAAAAAATAATAATCCATGAACGGTGTATAAATAATGCTTTTGTGCTAACGCTTTGAGAACATCATTAAAGACCAGATGAACAAACGTTCTATAAACGTTACTGGAAGAACTATTGTTCATAACTTCGAGAGAAGCTTGACAGAATGTTCCCCGTTATCTGGGATATTCATTGTATGTTTCAGCACAGGAATCGCTCTTCAGGGCTGTTTACACCTGGCCACTTCATGCGTCTTCTGTAATCGGATAGCTATCCGATCGTGAAAATACCAGGTGTAAATGCCCTCCGAAATAGTCTGGCTATCACCAGACCAAGCTGAATCTTGTAAGATTGAACATTAGTCTTGCAGAGACGGAGAGTGTGAGTAGGAGGTGTCCATGAGCTAGGAGCAGGAGCAACTTTTGCTAAGTATTCTGATTAATTATTTTGTAATTTTGCCTCCACGTCCCCCCGATTGCCCACGAGCTTCTCCTCCTGTCCATACGGTAATCTCTCTACTGTGCGACAGAGAGTCGCGTGGTTATGACGCAATCGTTAGCCTATTATTACAGAAACTGCATCTACGGGGCCATAACGTAAGATACACGGTAATGGAGCCTTTTATACATTTTCGTGTTTCTTTAGAAATAAATAATGGACAAATAGAGTCTTTAAACGCCTCAGATGTAAAGTTATTCGCTGTCAAAGTGACGCCAAAATGAATGGGAGTCAATGGAATGCTAACAGCAGGTGATGGTCCGCTAATCAATGGCGGCGCCCGGGGAAGGTACGCTTTTCGGGTGCTGGATTACCCCCTTGCTCTGTACGCTATTGGATAGTCCTTCAACCAATCAGACCAACGATCTCGGTGACGTACTTTGCAGAGCGACACGAAAACTTCAGGCAGGAAATGTGTAACCAAACGTGTTGATCAGCGGTTTGCAGAAGCAGCAATTTTTCCAGGTTATGTAAAAAAACAAAACATGAAAGTTAGTGGTATTTACACCCACTCGAGCGATTTGTTTGCTAAAAAGAAGCCATTGAGCATCATCGAGAGGTTAAAAGGAATTGGACAGAGCCGTCCCAGCTAACAAAAATAAGTTGTCAGAACGTTTTGCTAACATTCCCATTAGGTTAGGAAAACGTTATTTCTGAATGTTTTTTAAACGTTGAAAACATCCAGTTTTTTTATATATATATTGAGAACGTTTTTTTCTTGGTTTATGTGGACGTTACAGGAACATTCCATTCACTCATTTTCGAAATGTTCTGAAAACGTTATATTTGAACGTTTTCTGGACGTTCACATCACCCTGAACGGGTGGGCCGTCCATCACCGGGCTTACACTGACACTCGAGTATCGCTAACTCAAATACTGTCATTTTACAGTGATGCTTCAGGCTGAAGAGAGACCGTAGAGTGTAATGTTTGTCTGGAGACGCTGGATGTTTGGTTTAAAGATGGCATGGAATGGAGCGCATGCGCAGAGTTGTGAGTGATAGAAAGACAATGAGAGAATTTAGTTCAGAATCAGATGAAATGCTGTTACTGAATGGAAATTCAAAGTCCTGATTGATTAGTGTATTAGGTTCAATCCCAGCTAACAAAGAACCCAACAAACACAGAACTTCCCCCCTAACGTTCCCATTTGGTTATTGTTTTTGGAACCAAATAAGAACGTTCTAGGAACCTAAAGAGAACTTTCTCAGTAACTTACTTTGCAGGTTATTTTTAGGTTTAACTTTATAACCCAAATAAAACCTTCCCAGAACGTTCCCTGCAGGTTATTAAAAAAAAATGTTTTACGTTCACTAACGTTCTTTAAAAGTTATGTATAAATGTTTGAACAAAACGTTCTTAAAACATTTTTTAAAAACTGGATGTTTTGAACGTTCAGAAAACAGTAAAAAAAAAAAAGTTTTCATAACATTTCCAAAATGATAAAACATTCTTAATACTTAAAAAAAAAATGGATGTTTGGAACATTAAGACAACATTCAGAAATAAAGTTTTCATAACTTAATGGGAATGTTAGAAAAACATTCTAAGAACATATTTTTGATATCTGGGAATGTTGTTCTAGGAACGTTTTCACTCAACATCAGAACATCAGTCAAGAACAAATAACATCACAAGGACGTTCTAAAAACTTTGTTCTAAGAACGTTTTTCTCTCAACGTTACGAGAATGTATTTTAACTCTATGAACATTATAAGAACGTTCCAGAAATATTATTTCAGTAAAGTGTTTTACTAACATTTACATAACCTTTACATAACGTTAGTGAAAGTTCCTGTTAGCTGGGATAACGGCTCTGGAATTGGACTGGATTAAACCCGCCAATAGCGCGCCAGGTGGAAAAGCCAGTTTGTGATTGGTTCCCGCAAATTAGTAAAGGAAGCAGCAGAGATAAATGTACAGGTTTCTCCAGTCTACCTCCGAAACGCATTCGAGGCGGATTTGAATCTGATCTTCAGGAGGAGATCTGGGCCATTTACAAGTGTAAATGTATCTGGTTGTTGAAACCACATATGTAAATGTTACTCCTCTCAACAAGGCTAAAAAATAAACGTGTGAGAGCGTGTTATAGGCTATATGTCATGTTATAGCCAGATATGACGGCGCTACTGCACAACCGCAGATGAGCAGCTGAGCATCTATTTAAGCAAGCGTGAAATCATGTTCTCTAATGAGAGCTGTCTCAGTACTATGGTACGGTCTAAATCCTGACTGGAAATCCTCACAGATATCATTTCTTTCTAAAAAGGAACACAGTTGTGAGGATACTGCTTTTTCTAATATCTTTGACAGAAAGGGTAGATTTGTGATCGGCCTGTAATTGACTAATTCTGTAGGATCATGTTGAGGTTTTTTAACCAGAGGTTTAATCATAGTCAGCTTAAAGTTTTCTGTATATCTGTCACGTTTTTGGGTTTATTTAGTCATATTTAGAGGTTGTTTATGTTTGAGTTTCTTTGTTAATCTTCTAGTCTGTTAATCAGGGGCCTGTACCATGAAGCCGGTTTAGGTGGCTAGCCAGCTATGTTTCAGTTTAGTTTCCGCCAACCCTGGGTTTTAGGTACTGTGAAAGTAGCTTGGCTTTAATCGGTGTTCGTTGCCATGGTATCTTACGCCGCACGGCTAACCTGCTCCGGGGCAGGTTATGTGACCAAAGAAACATATAGGTGACGTAACTAATTCCCAGCGTCTGTTCTCTGTTGCAATGGCTTCACCTTTTCTCCCAAATCCTGTGGACATCTCCGCGCAAATTGTTAGACGAGCACTTCGTAGAGAAAGAGTTTTTAGGGACAGACTAAATCCATTTGACTTTCCTGATACTTACTTGTATGAAAGATACAGATTTTCCGCGGAAGGAATGTCTTATCTTTGTGAACTTCTTGAGCCGCACATAACACATGTGACTCGTCGAAGCCATGCCCTTACTGCAAATGGTATGTATTGCGTTGCGTTTTTTTGCAAGTGGTACATACTTGTATGCAGTCGGTGATGCAGAGAATCTAGGGAAAAACACGGTCTGTCGAACCATTCGAAAGGTGGTCCTCGCTCTGCAGGGGTACATAAATAGCTTCATTGTGTTCCCTGGACATTTATCGTCCATGTCCATAAAAGAGGCCGTTTATAAAATTGCCGGTAAGATATCTTGATAGGGTGACATCACATGAACACATTTAACCTTTCACACTCATTTTCTTTCTTCTTCAAAAAAGCATATTTCACACTCAGAAATCTATTATACAGTAGTCTGCAGTAGCTACCTGTTAAGAATGATTTTAAATATATATTTTTAATTCCTATGATAGGATTCCCTAGAGTCATAGGAGCAATAGACTGCACACATGTTGCAATCTCCACAGCTCTCGGAGAACATGAGGCAGATTATGTGAACAGAAAGTCCTTTCACAGCCTTAAGAGGGTCGCACACCGGACGCGCAGCTAAAGGCACGTTTCAACTGCCTTAGGCGTTTAAGAGTGTCACCAGAGCGAGCATCACAGATAGTGGCTGCATGTGCCATTCTGCATAATATAGCCACTATCAGAAAGGAGCGAGTACCACCACAAAACCAGCTTCTCCCTGATGAAATTGACCCCATCACACTTGACCACCCAGCTGGCAGAGATGCAATCACAACACAATATTTTACTTAATAAAAGCACACTGACTCAAACTGTTTTATTGGTCATCATGTGGCTAGGGGGGAAGAAAGAGAGCAAGAAAAATTACATTAATAAACATTCATAGTGTTCATACTAAAGGGTTACTTGGTTAAAAAAAGTTCACATACTGAGATCTGTTTTTTCCAGCTGTTTGATCTCCAAATTAATTTTTTTAATTTGGAGCCTCCTCAGCTCACAGTCCAGCTCCTTCAGTGAACAGTCTAGTTCTAGACTCCTTTTGTACAGGGCCCTGACTGAGTCTGTTTCCACCTGAAACAATTCCACCACAAACAATCATTACACGTTTTCTGGAGGTTGATCAAATCACAAAAAGTGGCATGACTTTCTACAAACACAGGACTGACTGTAATTTATGTCAAGGGTTTAAAGCATTACCTTGTTCACATTCCTTCTGTAGCCCATTGAGGTAGAGGCCTCAGTTTCTGGGGCAGGTTGTGAAAAATCCTACAAAAGAGATGTGTAAGGGCCAGTCACTTAATTATGACATTCAAATGTGTGCCATAATAAAAAGCTCAGTGCATTCACCTCAGCAACTGTCTCAGAACACACAGACAGAGTGTCTTCATCGTTTGGTTCACCCTAATAAATAAAAAGCCAATGTAAAGCATAACTGTTGTAAAGCAGGTTATGTTTGGTGTTCTGTCTGCTGCATACTGACCTCTGTGTGGGAGACTGTGTGCATGTGTGCTGGCTTCAACAGGGACACTGTATTTCCCTCTACTGCAGAACAGAGTCAGCCATATTTAACTTGTTTTTAAAACATTAGTAATGCATTGCACACACATACCCAGTGTCACTTGCTTAGAGGAGCCAGCACCAGGGTCAGACTGTACAGCACTTGCAATCCCATCCATAATCGGCCGTCCCTTATTGTTACTCAGCGCCAGCTCCTCCGCCACAGTGTAATCTTGAGGAGGTGGCCCTCCCCCAGTTTTCCTCATTTCACATTTTTTTCTGTTTGCTGCAAACAAGTGTTTGTTATTAAATGTTCACAAAAATAATAAAAGGTTGTGGTAAATACTCACCACTTTGAATAATTTTTATATTTTGTCTTGATCTGCTGCCAAGACCGTTTGGAGTTGCGGTTGCATTTAAAAATCAATGAATATCAATCTTTCTTAGGATGTAATACATTCACATTTTACATACATCTACACACACGTATGTATATATCAACATGAATACATTTTCATTTAATACATTTTTAATATGATAAGCCTACATAAATGTACATACATTTTTTAACCTACGCATTCGGCAAATTTTCCTCCAAGATTGTTCTCTTACTTTGGCAGCAGATACAGTATTACTGCGTGCTTGAAAAACACTTCTATATTCTTCATATTTCTGAAGCATAATCTCTTGCTTCTACGCGGAAAAAATATATAGCTCTCGCTATATCCATATTGAACGCGATTGGTTGTTCAGTGTCGACGTCACTCTTTTATGTGCACGCGCGCGCGGATTAATCATAGCTTAAGGATCAAAGCCTGAGTTGACAGAGAAAGTTGATGAGCTGCATCATGGTACCAATAAAGCCTGATTGCATCGGTTTGGTTTTGTCGACTCAAAACCAATCCTGTAACCCCGCGTTTGTTCAGCTACCTTCATGGTACAGGCCCCAGTTCTCCTATGATCCCTGTTTGTCTCCTTGGTTACTAATTAATTAGGTTCCTTGTTTCAGGTGTGTCGTTAATTAGTCTCATTAGTTCCTCTTGTTTTCCTGTGTATTAAAGCCCTGTGTTTTGTCCTGTTCAGTTGTCTGTCTTCGTTAATGTTAAGCTGGTTGTTCTGTCCTGTTTCTTAGTCTCCCAAGCATTTCTTTAAGTTTATCGTTAATAAAGCCTGCTTTACAGAAATTCTGTTTCCTCGTTGCTGCAACCAAAAACCTAACAATATCATAGTGTCAAAGATGAATTAATGATATTAAGAAGAGGATCTGTGACCTCTGGGAGCATCTCTTTCAGTAGCTTAGTCGGTATAGGGTCTAACATACATGTTGTCGATTTAGATGATTTAACGAGTTTAGAAAATTCTTCCTCTTCTATAGCAATAAATGAATCAAATTTTTCCTCAGGGAGACTAAAATGCACTGCCTGATGCAATACTGTAGTAGACGGTTGCATAGTTATAATTTTGTCCCTGATATTATCAATCTTATAAGTGAAGAAGTTCATAAAGTCATTACTGCTGTGTTGCTTGGAAACTTCAGGGCTTGAAGATTTATTTTTCATTAGTTTAGCCACTATTTCAAATAAATACCTAGGGTTTTGTTTATTTTCTTCTAATAGGGTTGAAAAATAAGCAGATCTAGCAGCTTTTAAAGCCTCTCTGTATGCAATCGAGCTCTCCTTCCATGAAAGGCGAAATACCTCTAGTTTTGTTTTCTTCCAGTTGCGCTCCATTTTTCTGGCTGCTCTCTTAAGGGCCTGAGTGTGCTCGTTGTACCACGGCGTTGGACTATTTTCTTTAATCTTCTTTAAGCGCAACAGAGCAACTGTGTCTAAAGTGCTGGAAAAGAGAGAGTTAAAAGTTTCTGTCGCAATATCGAGTTCTTCTAAGCTATCTGGGTTGCTGAGATGATGAAACTGATCAGGAAGATTATTGATAAAGAAATCTTTAGTGGCAGAAGTGATAGGTCTAACATATTTAAAAAACACATATTTGAGTTGGTTTTTCAGCCTTGGCTAAATGTAGTAAACATGAGACTAATTATCTGAAAAGCCTGTAAAGAGTTGATAAATGGCATCAGTGGCTGCAGTGGCTTCCTCTCATCTCTCTTCTCTTTTTTATAGGCAGAGCTCCTGTCGTTTTGCTCACAGCATGACATGAACAGAGGAGGTGAAGGTCGCCAGTTGTTGTGCCACCGTCGGCTGTACCCGCCCCTGCCTCCTCCTCCTCCTCCTCCGCCTCCTCCACCCGCACTGCTCTCTATGGGTAAGGCACAGCACTCTCAGGGCTCTTCCTCCTCCTCCTCCTCCTATGCCTCCTCCACCCGCACTGCTCTCTATGGGTAAGGCACAGCACTCTCAGGGCTCTTCCTCCTCCTCCTCCTCCTCCTCCTCCGCCTCCTCCACCCACACTGCTCTCTATGGGTAAGGCACAGCACTCTCAGGGCTCTTCTTCCTCCTCCTCCTCCTCCTCCTCCACCCGCACTGCTCTCTATGGATAAGGCATAGCACTCTCAGGGCTCTTCCTCCTCCTCCTCCTCCTCTTCCACCCGCACTGCTCTCTATGGGTAAGGCACAGCACTCTCAGGGCTCTTCCTCCTCCTCCTCCACCTCCACCCGCACAGCACTCTCAGACTCTTCCTCCTCCTCCTCCACCCGCACAGCACTCTCTGGGCTCTTCCTCCTCCTCCACCCGCACAGCACTCTCAGGGCTCTTCCTCCTCCTCCTCCACCTCCACCCGCACAGCACTCTCTGGGCTCTTCCTCCTCCCCCTCCTCCACCTGCACAGCACTCTCAGGGCTCTTCCTCCTCCTCCTCCTCCCGCACAGCACTCTCTGGGCTCTTCCTCCTCCTCCTCCACCTGCACAGCACTCTCTGGGCTCTTCCTCCTCCTCCTCCTCCTCCTCCACCCGCACAGCACTCTCAGGGCTCTTCCTCCTCCTCCTCCACCCGCACAGCACTCTCAGGGCTCTTCCTCCTCCTCCACCCGCACAGCACTCTCTGGGCTCTTCCTCCTCCTCCAGCCGCACAGCACTCTCAGAGCTCTTCCTCCTCCTCCACCTCCAGCCGCACAGCACTCTCAGGGCTCTTCCTCCTCCTCCTCCTCCACCCGCACAGCACTCTCAGGGCTCCTCCTCCTCCTCCACCCGCACAGCACTCTCAGGGCTCTTCCTCCTCCTCCTCCTCCTCCACCCACACAGCACTCTCAGGGCTCTTCCTCCTCCTCCACCCGCATAACACTCTCAGGGCTCTTCCTCCTCCTCCTCCTCTTCCTCCTCCTCCACCCGCACAGCACTCTCAGGGCTCTTCCTCCGCCTCCTCCACTCGCACAGCACTCTCTGGGCTCTTCCTGCTCCTCCTCCTCCTCCTCCTCCTCCTCCTCCTCCACCTGCACAGCACTCTCAGGGTCAAATGTAGGGCGGGGATTGATTTTGTCCGTGTGGAATTGAGTAGTGAGTGATTGCAATACCCAAATTGGGGCAAAATACACATTATAACACTCTGGAAATTGTCTCTAATGTAATGTATTTACTGTTTTATTTACTTACCTTATTTTGGTGAACTAATTGTGTGAAAACCATCTACTTGTGTGATAAACATTTTTGATGTACAAAGCATCATAAAATACATTACGTATGCCTTTCATAATAAATGCCTTAACGCACTGTAGTGAATGATCCACACACTGGATGTGTGTGTTTCAGCTCCGGAGGCTCCTGCTCCTCTGCTGAGCTCCTGGTGGATGGAGATCATCGTGGTCGGGTCGGCAGGGAGTGCTTTAACGGTCTTCCTTTTCCTAACGGTCTTTATCTTCTACAGGGCCATAAAGAGGTATGTGTATCGTGCTGAATAGTGCTCTTCTCAGAACTTAGGTTGCCTGATTAAACATTGTTGTTTTGTATTTAGATGTTTACATGCACACTAATATGCTCATAACCACCAAACATCTGAGGCCTGCAGCATGAAGCTAGTTGTGCTAAATCTGAGTAGGTTTAGAGACGACAAAACCATACAAATGCAATCTGGTTTAGATCAGGTTCAGCGTCTCACAACGCTCGGTGTAAACGTTCTCTGTCAACTCAGGTTTGATCCAGAGTTTGTGATTAACTCTGAAGCACGGGCCGTGTGTGGGGTTTTGCAAAAGTGCAAATTGTAGTTGATTTTCATGTTTGCATTGTTTGAGTAATTTGTTCACACCTGTTCTATGTTCTGTTGATGTGTATTTAAGCCCTCTGTTTGTTCTGTTTATTGTCTGATCTCATG
The DNA here is from genome assembly GCF_965113295.1 of Leuciscus leuciscus. NCBI lineage: Eukaryota > Metazoa > Chordata > Actinopteri > Cypriniformes > Leuciscidae > Leuciscus > Leuciscus leuciscus. Next base: position 40,310,050 of record NC_138741.1, read on the forward strand.
TATTAACGTTGTTCTTTTGCTTTGTTTAATATCCTGAAACTCTGAGTATTTGTTATTTTGATTTAGTGTTAAATAAATGTTACTGCTGCGATGTTGCCATCTTTACCAACAGATTAAACCATCTTCTCTCGTAGGGGAATCGCTTCCTCCAGGAGTACACAGGACTTCTTGGATCTCTAAGGGAAATTATTAAAAAAGCCTGCACAATATCAATGAAAAGAAGGACAAAAGAAAAGATAAAACCACTGTTTTAATGGCAAACGTTTCGGTCACATGTGACCTTTCTCAATGGCAAGTTGACAATAGGCTTGATGGACTTGAATCGAGCTGTCTGCTCTCTCATCGCTCTCGCGGTAATGTGATGTCATAACCCCATCATTCTGTGCAGCGCCGATTCAAGTCCAACCAGCCCAACGCTTAGTCCAGGAGCCATCTTAAGACGTCACATGATTACATGGATCACATGGTCAACCAAACTGGGGTATGTTAACAACCAAAAATAAGTAAATTTTTATACAGAATTTTACATAAAATGAACTCAATACACAATCAAGTGAATATTCAATGATGATACATTTTAAACAAGAAAGGATAAAAAAATGTAACACATTTTTTTACAAAATAAACAAAAGTCAAAAATAAACATGCTGGATCACAAAATATTGTGTTTCCTAACAGCCCATAGTAAAAAAAAGAAGGATATAAACAATTACACAACATTTTTGTCCTTTAAAAGTCAAAAAAAAAAATTTGTCGTGTGTGTGCAGGCTTTTTTTGAACAATTTCCCTTGGAGTTCTTTGGTCTAAGGACCTCATATGGACAGTTTTTAAGGTGTGGTGAGTTTGGGCCATTTTTCAGTCTTCTTGGATCTCTACCATCTAGTCCACTACGACAGTGACAGTCTGTGTGTGTTTTTACGGGCAGGACTCAACATGGAACGAGAGCATGCCTGTCCGGAGACTGTCCTCGTGGGAAGCTAATGAAGTTTATCGACTGGGTATTATCGCAGTGCGGGTCCCCCTTCACCATCGGCGAGGCGGATTCATCAACATGATTCTTGACTGATCGCCCACCCCATCAGAACTAATACCAGAGCCCACCGCAGACTAGGAGCCTGAGCCCGCCACAATGCCAGCACCAGAGCCAATGCCCGAGCCACAGATCGTCCCGGAGCCGGAGCCCAGCAAACTGTTTGACTGGGTGTGTGAGCTGGCAACATCGTCCTTCCCCGTGGGAGTGTTGGTGGAATACGAGGGGATTCAGTGTCGGCTCTGCCTGGGTCTCTACCTCCATCAGCTCCACCTCAGTCAGCCGTCCCCCTGGCTCCACATTGGCCTCTCCCTCCCTGGACTCCACTGTGGGCCAGCGTCCTGGCTCTCCGGCTCCGGCTCCTCCTGGCTCTCCGGCTCCTCCCGCCTTCATCTTCACCCTTGATTGAGTGTTAAATAAACTCTACTGCTGCGATTAGAGGCACTGCTAAGGGGCGTATTTAATCACCTCAAGTGTTGAAACATTTCGCGCTTTCACACTTACAATTTTTAACCCTGGGTTAAAAGCAGGGTTAGATCTATGATAACCCAGGGTCAAGCACCGTGCTTCATTCCTGATGACGTTCCTGAAGAACTGCCGAACATAAAGCAGTGGATGTCAAAAGTGAAATAGATGTATTGCACAAGCTAAATTACCATGTTTTGCATGTTCTTGTATATTTAGACAAGATGATGAATTACTCTTTTTATGTGAATTAATAAAGGTACATTTCTAGTTTCAGCATTAATTGTTCTTCAGATATTCCTTTTTTAAATACAATAAGTATGCTAAGCAAAGTGACCACATTTAGATTTTTTTGACCATTGATACTGGGTAAAATGCAACAATTTGCACATTCCCATATCTCTGTGATTGAACCTATCTAAGGGGGTATTAAGATATCTTTAATACATGAGTTACTTGCATGCTGAATTTGTAAAAGAAAAGAAAACACACACAAACAAAAAATGCTTGTCACCATTGGTGTAGAATGCAAAAAGGATTGCTAAAGTCAACAGATTTTTACTGTACTGAGGGATCCTAAGACCAAGGCAGAGCTGATGACTTGGAAGCACAAGGCAGATCCAAACAGCAGGGCAGAACACACTGGAGGATCCGAGCGGCTGAAGGCAGACCGTGGAGGATCCGAGCGGCTGAAGGGAGACCGTGGAGGATCCGAGCGGCTGAAGGCAGACCGTGGAGGATCCGAGCGGCTGAAGGGAGACCGTGGAGGATCCGAGCGGCTGAAGGGAGACCGTGGAGGATCCGAGCGGCTGAAGGGAGACCGTGGAGGATCCGAGCGGCTGAAGGCAGACCGTGGAGGATCCGAGCGGCTGAAGGGAGACCGTGGAGGATCCGAGCGGCTGAAGGGAGACCGTGGAGGATCCGAGCGGCTGAAGGGAGACCATGGAGGATCCGAGTGGCTGAAGGCAGAACCACTGGAGAATCCGAGCGGCTGAAGGGAGACCGTGGAGGAACTGGGTGGCTTAGGCAGAGGAGAAGGGAGAGGGACAACTTGGAACTGGACGGGATCAGTGGAGACTGTAGACTATTAACGATTACATCATCTAGCTCATCAAATAATACTTCAGTGAGGACCAGCTCATTGAGCGGCCCTCAGCAATGGGAGTGTGAGCGGGGCTCCAGTCGGTCCCCTCAACTCCACTAGTGATGCCTCGATGCTGCTGCCGGCTCATGCACCCGTTCAGTCTCCACAATCGGCTCGGGCTCCAGGACGAAACTGACCTCTGGCAAATACTCTGGGTTTAGCCTCTTGGTGAGCTTCGAGTCTGTGTTGGGCTCTGGGCTTAAGATCTGGCTGAAGTCTGGCTGGGATCTCAGTCTCTCTGCTGGTAAATAAATAGAGCAAGATGAATCGCACTTTGGCAATTGTGTTTTTTATGTCCGCTGAAAAAAAGAGGATGAAGCGAAAGAGGAGAATATGGACGTGGTCAAGGCTAGGGAAGAGGCCAGCTTAGCATGACAATCTTGCAAACAGAGCTTGAGGTAAGAAGTTTTAAGTTTTAATGCCATGTCACGTTGATCAATACGCCATTTCATGTTGCATTTTTATTGGCTAGTCAGTAGACGGAGGTCGTAGCAGCAAACACTGAGATGATCATGATACACTTCTGACATTGACAGAAAATGATATGTGATCTTTGATCACAAGACTGTCTTTGAGCCTCTCTCACTGTACGACACTGTGGGACCAGCGTTTAGAAGACATGACCACAGAGATCCCCACGACTGATCATCTTTCGTCCGGGACAGGCCACAATCATACACTGTGTGCCGCGCATAAATCCGTTCTGAGTTCTGTCACTGGTTGCATGTAGTAAAATCCACAAAGATGATGAGTGATGCAGAATGAAGGTTAAAGAGTATTTCAATAAATAACAGAAACATGAAACACACTACACAATAACCACTAACAATGCAGAACATAGATCTGAGGAAACCGATGGCTTTACCACACTGGGAATGATCATTAACGAAACAGGAAACAGGTGTGCACTAATCAGGAGAAACCATAGTAACCAACAATGAGCTAGAACTAGAACTAAGACCAGCACATAGAAAGTAAACAGAACAAGATAATGAAACTAAACATGACATGACCATGACAATTACTCTGTAAACATTCATCTATGGCTTCCTTCTTTATTTATATTTTTCTTTTGTTAGAAAGAATATTTTTCGCCAGGACCTTCTGGTTGACATGGACTGACCTAGTAGACCTTTGGGTGTCCATATGATTAAAAATGACTGAAACTGATCTACAAAATCATATGAAAGTGAAATTAAAGTCTGACTGGATTTGCAGCATGACTCCAGCATGAGCCGTCCTCTCGGTGTCCTCCAGCAGACTTCAAACGCTGCTCTCCAACAGCTGGGATATAAAAGATTGATTAAGTCTGTGAAGTGTCGTGTCACCACCTGCCACATCTATTATTGAGGAGCCCGCGCGCTGCCGAAACAGTGGGTCGTCCCGAGGGCTTCTGGGGACCCCAGGGTCATGTGACAGATCCAGGATCAATCTTAAAGCCAGAATTAGTGAAGCCGGTAATGCGTTAGAGAATATTTATAAATGCTCCGTTGACTGTCGCAACAAACTGAATTATTAATCCAGGACTGAATGTAGGCTAATTGTTAAATAACAATTTAACAGTGATAATAATGTAGCTATCATTAGCCTAAAGTTTAGCTAAAACTTCAGCCGGTAGGGTTGGGAAATGGCGATGTATGGTATAATCTGAGTATTTAATTATTATTTTTCTATTTGAAAAAAAAATAGATCGTCCGATCGCCCTAATGAAGAAACCGCCGCTGCTTGTCGCTCTGAAGACTGTAAGCTGGATAACGAACAGTACAGATCCATCCTCGAGTAACAACGAGAGTAAATGAAGACTGCTATGTTCATTCTTACATCCAACAACAACACACCTCAATCGCTTAGGAGACATTCTTGTCTACAGCTGCTCAAGCGTCGAAACAATGGTGGATTCTGTGTCCAGCTCACTCATGGCGGGTCTATGCTCAAACTGAAGTGTCACTCAACAGTCGTGGGAGGGGCCTGCGCAATTCTACGTCACATTGCATAGAACAGCTCATTCTGAGACAGTGCTTATGATTTATTGAGATTGTAAAAAAAAACACTGTGTGGATTTTTATCATTCTTGGGTGGTTTTGCTCACACACTGCCAACACACATTTAAGTTCAAACACCATGTAAAAGTGAATTTTGCATAATAGGTGCCCTTTAAGATGTTCCCCCAATATGTGATGAATGTCAGACAGAGGAAGCCACTATCCTGCATAGTTATTCTCTTTACTCTGAGCTAATTACATTCCGGATTAATATTTTTCAAATTCTGTCAGAAATGTTAGATGTTGAATTAGAGCCTGATCCACTTGTGGTGATATCTGGTCTCAGATCACCTCACTTTGATTATATGGGACTGTGGCATCTGTCTTGTTCATTTTGTTTTGTTTTGTTTTGTTTTGCTTTGTTTTGTTTTTTCTATTTTATTATTATTTTTTGTATAAAAAAAGAAAGAAAAAGAATTAGCAAAGCCACGAAGGTCTAAATTAAACCATGCTATTATCTTAATGAAAGTTTATCATTATTATTATTATTATTATTACACGCCACAATATTAACAGAAAAGCATGAAAACAAATAAAAGTATTGGCAGCATATAATAAAAAATGTCAAACTTCAAATTCTCAGATTTGCTTTTTTTATTGGAAGGAAAGAACAAGAAAGAGCTTGCACATTTTTTGTGTTTTGATCATTTTGTTAAATATTTCTAAAGTCTTATCCAAGCTGTACATGCAGGTGTTGTTCTTCATAAAGATCTTGCATGGCAGGCAAACTACTAACTGGTTTGAGATTCACTGAACAAAACCCACTCGAGTGATTCATTCCCCAGTCATTTCAGTTCACAGAATTAAAAAAAAGAAAACAGAAATTAAAATGCATAGAAACTGAAAAAGCAGACATGATCAACAAAAACACAGTTAGTTATTAAAGAGTAAGTTCACCCCAAAATTAGAATTCTGTCATTAATTACTCGCGTTCTAAACTACCAGACTTCCGTTCATCTCTGAAACACAAATGAAGATGTTTTTGAAGGTTTATTCACCCAAAACTCTTATGCTTCATAAAGAGATGGTCCATATGAATAGAATGGATCAACCCAAGTCTTCTGAATAGACACGATCACTGAATAGACCTTCAGTGGAGGGACAGAGATCTCTCAGATTTCATAACATCTTAATTAGTGTTGATGAATGAAGATGAACGAAAGTCTTAAGGGTTTGGAACGACATGAGGGCGAGTAAATGATGACAGAATTTTCATTTTAGGGTGAATTATCTCTTTAAAAAGCTGATGATGCATGATGGGAAAAGGTTTGGCATCCTTCATGTGTCCAACCCTGTTACACAGCAGTCGACTAAACCACCTCGCTTAAGCCTTTTCACCGCCATCTTTACTCAGCCAAAACTGACAGCTAATTTACCACATTGCTAAAACAGTTGATGCAGATGTTTTCTATGTTGGCTTGCACATATATTATCATATTCAAGGCTTTTGCTGTCAGCACATGTTAAACTTGAGTGCAGAATCCGCACTCCCATGATTAAAAACCTTAGCCCATGATTTACTCTCCCTCAAGTCCTCCTAGGTGTATATGACACTCTTCTTTCAGACGAACACACAGAGTTATATTAAAATTGTCCTGGCTCTTCCAAGCTTTATAATAGCAGTGAATGGCTGTTTGTCTTTGGAAGTCCATTAAAGCGCATCCATCCATGATTAAAGCCCTCGACACAGCTCTGCGAGGGTTAATAAAGGCCTTCTGAAGTGAAGCGATGCGTTCGTGCAAGAAAAACATCCATATTTAAAACTTTATCGATTAAAAGAACTAATCCGATAAGCTTCCGTCAGACGCCGAACGCACCGATTTATGCCAAAAGAGTAACATTTGAACTTGAGGCACACATGATGACGAACGCGGTCGTCCAGCGCTGTGTGTGTGTGTGAACCGCGAGAGGCGTCCAGTGCCGTCATTACGTCATGCGTCAAGAGCAAGCGGCATTTATTATTTAACTCTTTCGTCTGTAAGAATAATGTCATACACCTAGGATGGCTTCAGGGTGAGTAAATCTGGGGCTAATTTTCATTTTTAGGCGAACTATCCCTTTAAGAAGAGCCGTGGTAATGCTAAAGGAAGGAGTTAGTGCTGTTTAAATAGTTTAAGATGTAGTCTAGTGTCCCAGTGCAGTGTTTCACAGGTCCTGCAGTTCTTCTGAACTCACAGAGGAGGTTTAATTAGCAATCGCTCAAGGAAATGATGTTCTGTCCAATGAAACTGCGCTGCTGTTTATGTAACGTTGTGTTTGATGGTCATGTGATATGCTAGCATGGCTTTTGATGTCATTCCATGCAGAACTGTGTGCTTTTCCTTCAGGGAGCGACTGTACAGAACAAAGACTCCTCCGACTGTGTTCAGGCTCACTGGAGAAACATAAAGACCACAGAGGCACTGAGACAGGACAGAAATAGGCCATGCTGAGAACCAGCATCATTTAGTGGAGGAACACTCAATAACCAGCGGTGTAGAGACCATCTGCAGAACCACTGAGGAACTGACTGCGTGTTCTCTGATACGGCTAGCTCTTTAGCATGCTGGTATTGTCGTGTGCAGGACAGACTGAAGACAGAGAAGAGCGGGACAGGTTGAGCAGAAGATGAGCTCCTTCATAAAGGCCAGTAACGCTGTGGTCTAACCGTGTGGAAGAGCTCGAGGGATACTGGTCCTGAGCCTCTTCTCACTGGAATCATGATAGTTTGGGCTAATCACACAAACACACTCACTGACAAATGTCTGAATGGACTTATATTCAATATATATTATATTATATTCTCTCCCTCCTCCCTCCTCCCTTCCTCATCTCTCCATCCCCCTCTCCCTCCTCCCTTCCTCATCTCTCCCTCCTCCCTCCTCCCTTCCTCATCTCTCCGCCGTTCCTCATCTCTCCATCCCCCTCTCCCTCCTCCCTTCCTCATCTCTCCCTCCTCCCTCCTCATCTCTCCATCCCCCTCTCCCTCCTCCCTTCCTCATCTCTCCCTCCTCCCTCCTCCCTTCCTCATCTCTCCATCCCCCTCTCCCTCCTCCCTTCCTCCCTTCCTCATCTCTCCCTCCTCCCTCCTCCCTTCCTCATCTCTCCCTCCTCCCTTCCTCATCTCTCCACCCTTCCTCATCTCTCCCTCCTCCCTTCCTCATCTCTCCCTCCTCTCTCCTCCCTTCCTCATCTCTCCCTCCTCCCTCCTCCCTTCCTCATCTCTCCCTCCTCTCTCCTCCCTTCCTCATCTCTCCCTCCTCCCTCCTCATCTCTCCCTCCTCCCTTCCTCATCTCTCCACCCTTCCTCATCTCTCCCTCCTCCCTTCCTCATCTCTCCCTCCTCATCTCTCCACCCTTCCTCATCTCTCCGCCGTTCCTCATCTCTCCCTCCTCCCTTCCTCATCTCTCCCTCCTCCCTCCCTCATCTCTCCACCCTTCCTCATCTCTCCCTCCTCTCTCCTCTCCCTCCTCCCTTCCTCATCTCTCCATCCCCCTCTCCCTCCTCCCTTCCTCATCTCTCCATCCCCCTCTCCCTCCTCTCCCTCCTCCCTTCCTCATCTCTCCATCCCCCTCTCCCTCCTCCCTTCCTCATCTCTCCATCCCCCTCTCCCTCCTCCCTTCATTTCTCCCTGAGTCAAGTCACCACCCAGCTAGCACATGTACGTCGCGCAGACATCTGTGTGACGTCGTCATTATCATCTGGAATACGTCGCATAGACGTCCTTGTCGGATGTTCAAATGACATCCACTGGACATATCAGAGACGTTTACGATTAGAAGCTTATGTCTGTTAGACATCTGATTTATGCAGCATAGATGTCGTTTTTAATTAGACATTTTAGACGTTCCCTCACATTTATTGATAAAAACTACAGCTACACGAATTATGTCTACACATGATATAACTAAACCCAAGTATTTTACACTCAGAATGAAAGCACACAACAGTTATCTATGATTTAAATGTTTTTATTAGTGTATGAAAACAACCTTTAATTTCTTATATATTATAATTTAAAATTCTCGAACAAACAATCATGGATAAAAAAAGCACACAATGTCTTTAAGAGGGCGTGTTCTCCCTGGAGCCAAGTGGAGATAATCTTTAACGTGCTTCTCAGCCTCTGCTTCTGTCGAACAGGGTTCTTCAGCGCTGCTCCTGTGTGTTGAAAAAGGTCAAACAAAATTAATTTAACAAATAAAACGTATTTTTTAAAAACTTACAGTTCATTTAATCCGCAAAATAGATTTTATTTAACTGGATTCTTATGAGTTTGGGCAAGGATATAAAAAAGCAATGCTTAAAATATGTTTGCAACACACTGCTGTTCAAAAGAAAAGATTTTTTATGTTTTTAGAATAAGTCTCTTCTGCTCACCAAGGCTGCATTTATTTGGCTAAAAATTAAAAATAAAATAACCTAGTAATATTGTGAAATATTATGACAATATAAAAATAACTAAGTTTGAATAGGCTATATTTAAAATGTAATTTATTCCTGTGAGGACAAAGTTGAATTTTCGGCATAATTTAGTTCCATATGCTCCTTCAGAAATCCCTCTATGCTCAAGAATGATTATTATTATTATTATTATTATTATTGAAAGCAGTTGTGTACAATTTTTTTCAGGATTTTTTGATGAATAGAAAGTTCAAAAGAACAGCAATTATCTGAAAAGGAAAGCTTTTGTAACATATACACCACCGTTCAAGAGTTTGGCGACAATAAGATCTTTTTGTGTGTGTGTGTGTGTGTGTGTGTGTGTGTGTGTGTGTGTGTGTGTGTGTGTGTGTGTGTGAGAGAGAAAAGAAACTAATAATAATAATAATTGTATTCAGCAAGTATGCATTAAATTGATAAAAAGTGACAGTAAAGACATTCTTAATAATACAAAAGCTTTCTATTTCAGGCAAATGCTGTTCTTTCAAACTTTCTATTCATCAAACAATCCTGAACATTTTTTACATAACTGTTTTCAACTGACAATCAGCAAATTAGCATATTAGAATAATTTCTGAAGGATAATGTGATCTTTCAAAAATGACGCTTTTTCTTCTTATGTCAGTCAGGATTTAATGTCGTCGACTTCATATTATGTGTGTGTGTGTGTGTGTGTGTGTGTATATATATATATATATATATAGTAAGACATTTTGGACATACCTATTAAGAGTGATCCTATATTTGTTTTCATTATCCCTCGCTTTTGTCCCTCTACCGATAATAAAAGGTAATATCAAAACATTACAAACAAAACACAAATAATACACTGGACACAATTTTCTTCATTACAATTGTTAAACCTAAAAATGTCAATGATTCTTACCATCTTTTGCATCATCCCTCTTTCAGATAATTGTCTTTCCAGATTGTCTAGATCTTCCATGGATGTGAGAGGAAAGACATCATCCTCACTGTCCACCACTAGCACTGGAACATTGGAACGGCCTGCAAGGGACTGGACCACTGAAGTCAGGTGATTCATCTTCATGTCCAGTTCATGTAGTGTCTCTAGAATCGCCCTCTCAACAGCTGCAATACAGTAGGTTTATCTGGGAGAGTATCTTTATTAAACTTAAACATTTATATAATTTTACAAATTTAGAACTTCAGTTTATCGTACGTGTACATTGATCAGAGCTGCGACTCCATCGCCTCACACCAGAAGCACCTGCAAGCACATAAAGCTCTTAACAGGGTTCCTACACATATTCCAGACTTTTCCAGACTCAAATTTCCAAACCTCTGTAGATTTTCAGATCATATTTAAAGTGCCCCTATTATGCTTTTTCGAATATTCCCTTTGATGCAATGTATAATGCAGCTTTCTGCAAAGTAATGAAGACGAAAGAGCATGCAATACATAAAGTTATTGTTTCTCAAAAGAAATAATCGACTCTGCACAGCCTAAACGAGTCTATAATGAGGGTTGATGTAAAATGTTGTAAAATGAGGTTTATCCATTAAAGATGAGACAGTATCCACTTTATCACTAAGTATGATTATTTAATTATGTATATATTTTCTACCAGGTGTTCAAAATATGTAGTTTTGTGTGTTATATTGTGTAGTTCTCCGCCTAACTCGCGTTAATGTTACATTAGTCATTCGGCTAACATATTTTATACATTAATGATTCGTCTCTCATCCACCCTCAATTAACTGAAATGTTATTTTATAACTAGTTTACTTGCAGTTAACCAGGGGGTAATTCGTCTTACTTTTCCAATTCCAATCAGACCAGTCTACCTCTTTATGTAACTGACTTTAATAAATCAGGACCTGTCTTGAAGAAAATAACTAGATGACAAACTTTTAAGACTAATCTAAGCAGTTAATGTAGCCACAGAGATATGAACTCAAATGTAATCTCAAAAAGTTACACTTCTGGCCATAATTGAGATCAGTCTTTTTTCTATAAAAACAAATAACTTGCTCTGTGTTCTTGCCTGGTGGGTACCTGAGGGTCTCGGTTCAGAGATTCTGTCCTCTAATGGATTATATAGAAAATGTTACATTTCCTAGAGTTAGGCTGTTATTCATTGGCAGTGTATGTGTGTCCTGCGTGTGTGTCCTGCGTGTGTTTCAACTGGAGCTGAGAAAGGTGAAGTTGGTAAATTTTGTATGTTATTAAAATATTTACATGACAAAAATAACAGTTTTAAAAATGTAAAATCACAATTGCTGAAGGATTTTCCTGCTCTACTTGGTGTGAGCAGGGGTCTTACAACAGGACCTGGAGAAAAAAATAGCACTCAGCAGTTACACCTACGTCTATCAACCATTTAACTGGTTTCATTGTATTTTTACCTTTTGTCTTGATGTTTGCAAGCGGGGCTTTGCGTGCAGGCGGGGCTTTGGGTGCAGGCGAGGCAGGCGGGGCTTTGGGTGCAGGCGGGGCAGGCGGGGCTTAGGGTGCAAGCGGGGCTTTGGGTGCAAGCGGGGCTTTGGGTGCAGGCGGGGCTTTGGGTGCAGGCGGGGCAGGCGGGGCTTTGGGTGCAGGCGGGGCAGGCGGGGCTTTGGGTGCAAGCGGGGCTTTGGGTGCAGGCGGGGCTTTGGGTGCAGGCGGGGCTTTGGGTGCAAGCGGGGCTTTGGGTAAAAGGCGGGGCTTTGCGTGCAAGCGGGGCTTTGGGTGCAGGCGGGGCTTTGGGTGCAGGCGGGGCTTTGGGTGCAAGCGGGGCTTTGCGTGCAAGCGGGGCTTTGCGTGCAAGCGGGGCTTTGCGTGCAAGCGGGGCTTTGCGTGCAGGCGGGGCTTTGGGTGCAAGCGGGGCTTTGCGTGCAAGCGGGGCTTTGCGTGCAGGCGGGGCTTTGGGTGCAGGCGGGGCTTTGGGTGCAGGCGGGGCTTTGGGTGCAGGCGGGGCTTTGGGTGCAGGCGGGGCTTTGGGTGCAGGCGGGGCTTTGCGTGCAGGCGGGGCTTTGGGTGCAGGCGGGGCTTTGCGTGCAAGCGGGGCTTTGGGTGCAAGCGGGGCTTTGGGTGCAGGCGGGGCAGGAGGGGCTTTGGGTGCAAGCGGGGCTTTGGGTGCAGGCGGGGCTTTGGGTGCAAGCGGGGCTTTGGGTGCAGGCGGGGCTTTGGGTGCAAGCGGGGCTTTGCGTGCAAGCGGGGCTTTGGGTAAAAGGCGGGGCTTTGGGTGCAAGCGGGGCTTTGCGTGCAAGCGGGGCTTTGGGTGCAGGCGGGGCTTTGGGTGCAAGCGGGGCTTTGGGTGCAAGCGGGGCTTTGCGTGCAGGCGGGGCTTTGCGTGCAGGCGGGGCTTTGGGTGCAGGCGGGGCTTTGCGTGCAGGCGGGGCTTTGCGTGCAGGCGGGGCTTTGCGTGCAGGCGGGGCTTTGGGTGCAGGCGGGGCTTTGCGTGCAGGCGGGGCTTTGGGTGCAGGCGGGGCTTTGGGTACAGGCGGGGCTTTGGGTGCAGGCGGGGCTTTGCGTGCAGGCGGGGCTTTGGGTGCAGGCGGGGCTTTGGGTACAGGCGGGGCTTTGGGTGCAGGCAGAACTTTTTCTTTATTATTAATTTTCTTTTTTTTGTGGGGGGTATCATGAGGCTCATCATCTGATGTGTATATTTTCTTTCTAAGAGCAAAATCATGGTATTAGATCATTTTACAGAGCAGGATTAGATAAGTAATAACACTGCCCTGTTTGTCAACTAAAATAAAAAATGTACCCCCCCAAAAAATAATTACTATGTAATTTCCTTCCCCAAGCGTTGCTCCAAGCCATTACATTATTACATTTAAGTCTATCTATTCTTAAAGTAAAATATGCTTTGACAACTTACTTGTGAATTATTTTTCCAGGCATCTCGGTTTCTGAGATGTCAGAAGTGTAGCATGCCTTTGTCCATTTTTTTGCAATGTTGTCAAAAGATGCTGAAAGAAACGAAGTACGTGAATTTAATTCATGCAAGCATTAAGCCATGGGATGTCATGTATTTTACCATCTTTTTTGATAATGTTCATTTAGAGTGTAGTTTAACCTGCTTACCTGATTCGTGCAGAATTCTGACCTGATGTTTGGTCCACCCTTTGTCTGGCTGTGGTGCCTCCATCATCCTGACACTCTTCAGCAACCGGTCCAAGTCTCTGAATGGAGGCCACCAGGAGTGGCCATCTGAGTACCAGGACTTTGCTATAGTTCCAGTTGTCCCCTCTCCCACAAACTCCACTATCAGGTACATGTTTTTTTTTTCTTTTTCTTTTTTTTCTACTGCAACAACCTAGAGCCCCATGATGTTGAAAGACACTTCTTTCATGTTCAATAAAAAAAATTCATGATTCAAATGTACAAAATATCTGTGACAAAACAAAAGCACATATGTGTAAAAAAAATTAAATAATAATAATTATTGTGTGTGTAAAAGAAGCACTGAAACAAAACAACGGTCATAAGGAACTAAGAAAGCTTTCCCCTCAATGTTCTCAAACTTGCAGAAATTGGTTGTTCTTGAGAGGACATCAACTAGATGAATACCAAGTGCTGGAGATGGAAGGGGATAGTCAAAAAAAAGTTCATGATTGTTGAAGGTACTGTAGGCTACATACATTTCATCCCTCATTGAAATTATATTTTGCAGCTTTACAACTTTACCCCCAATGTAAACAAAACTGTTTGCCTGGTCCAGTTTCAGAGTGTAAGAGCATGTTTTTAATTCTCTGTACTAGGGCTAGCTGTATGCAGTTTTCTGAGCATCTTTGGGTTGTTTTTCTTTTTTTTTCTTTGCTGCAGCTTTGCATCTCGGAGAACCTTCTTACAATTTGGCTTAACGGACATGTAGGTTTCCGCAGGAGTCTCTTCAGCTTGTGCAGGTGATCCTCGAACTTGAAAGCGCTGAAGTTGTCGAGTACGCCATGGTGTTTTGCATCTTCTGCAAGATGTACAAGTAGAGTGGATGTTGTAGGACAGGAATTTGGGGCCATATAACTGTCCAAAGTGTGTGACAAAAAGTCGCAGGATATCATTGGCATATTCAGTGTGATCTCCAGTTAGGCTGTTATTGCTCAGGATGAAAATTCCCACAAAAAACAACAGGAAGTTTTTGTACACCTCTGTGCCAAGGAGATCTTTTAGCATAACAGGGCCTGTGTACAATAAAAACTGTCTGAACTCGGTCGCCTTCCATCGATCTATTTCCCTCAGTGCCCTTGGTTTGCGTGCAAATTCCATGAGAACATTTTTCTGGGCACTAATCAACCTTTCTGTCAGCACAGTGACTCCCGAATCCTGACAGCCTGCAAGGGAGAGGACCCAGCCGAAGCCACAAGTGGAGAAGCCGTCTCATGACTCCAAGGCACACAAGGTGCATATAATCTAGAGGGAATCCAGAGACCATGTCCAGGGAGGTTTCTTCCAGAGGTGGTGATCTGAATCAGTTTTATTTTGGAAACTCTCATTATTTCTAAGAGGCATGTCATTTCTAGGGAAGGTCATCCTGTTCTCCATGTACACGCCATCTTGAATGCACTTTTCGCACCCATGGTAGCCTTTGTGTCCTTTCACCTCTTTCAGAAAAGCCCGTGCAGGTGCGTCACAAACCACTGAGGTAAGCTGAAGTGTTAAACTGACTCCCTCAAATTCAAAACCATTGCCTAATTCTTTTATTTCACAGATGAAGTCTTTGAGATACTCATCCAGTGAGCTAGGTTTACTAGCACCACAAAATAACCCTATTGTCACAGGTTCCTCCGGCACCAGGTTTTCCAAGAATAGGCCAGAATTGAGTTGTTGAACTCTTGTAGAGAGGCAAACCATCCATGTTCACCTGGAGCTCCAAATTGCTCATGTTCCTCAAAATGTCCATGTTTTTATAGAGTATCCCTGAAATGGATTGCAGAAGGCCAGAATGATAGTACTGGTCACCAGCTTTGCTCTGTATTTCAGATCTGATGGAACGTACTGTTCCTCACAGTGTCCTGGCATCTTTTGGCAGATTCAGATCATGCTCGCGGAGGATATTGAGTAATGAATTTAGTGCCACATGTGTTATTTTATGTTCTGTTGCCCAGGTGGCCAAGTCATCATCCAGGGAACTTGGATGCAGTTCAGACTCTGTGTCTGTGTCAGGTTCACTGCTATATAGAGCACTTGCCATGGTGACGTATTCAGGCTCATCAAGAAAATCCATAAATTCATCATCGCCATCATCCACGGTGCTGCTTCTGTCACTGTGCATGCTACCATACTCCTCCCTCCATGATGGTGATGATACTGCTTGCATTGACTGCAGTTGTTTGTCAACTTTAGCTTTGGCTTTTCTTCGCAATGTCCAGTACGATTGTTTTTTGCAAGCCGAGACATTAACACAAAAAAGTGCATTGTAATAACCTGTCTAAGCCAAATGCAGCGGTTCTCAACTCCAGTCCTAAAATACCCTTTTTTTAGTAAGAATAAAATTGTATGTATTAAGTATTGAACCTAAATGTGTGCCTAGAAATAATATAAAAAAGCTTATTAAACATGTGTTGTCACTTTTTTTAATATAATGTTTATTAATCTGTTTAATTAGTTGCTTTGTGACTAAAAGTTAAGTGTCAACATCTCTCTTTAGAAGTAGAGAGAAACTCTACAGGAATCGAGCCCTCAAAGAACAGTTGATGAATGTTGGTTGAGGTTTAAGAAAACTGAACTCTGAACAATGTTTAGCCCAAATGTCAAATGTCAATATATAAATTTATTTGATCAAAATACAATAAAAAAATAAATAAAATTGGTACAATTTAAAATAACTATATGCAAATATCTAAAAATGTTTTTATTCCAGGGATGATGGTGATAATCCTTTGATAATAAGAAATGTTACTTGGGCATCAAATCATCATATTAGAATGATTTCCACAGAATCATGTGCCACTGAAGACTGGAGTAATGATGCTGAACATTCAACTTTGTGTCCCAGGAATAAATAGCATTTTAAAGTATTTATTTTAATTTGTTATACAATTTTGCCGTTTTACTGCATTTTTTTATTAAATAAATTGAGTCTGTAGTTAGTTTATAAGATATGCGCCAGAGAAACGAGGGCGCCGCCATCTTTAGAATATTGTCTTTGAACTTACATGTTTGCGGTCGCTCTGTATATCTCTGTGGCACTGCTGTCCAGGAGTAATTCGCTTTTAAAGTGGATTTACTTAATGTAAAGTTAACGAAAGTTATCATGAGGACTGTAATGTTTAAAGCAGATGACTAAACTCAGTCGACCGGGAAGATTTTAAAATGAGCCGTTCATTAATAAACACGCAAAATCTCTGTGAAAATACAGACCGGAAGTCACAAGACAACGAGCGCAGCACTGAGAAGGGGCGGGGCTACAGAAGGTCTATATTGTGGAGTATAAATAAGACAAACAGATTTTTTTGTTATAGCAAGAGATTTTTTTCTTGCTGTCTAAATACATTTATGTATTTAATATTCTTCAATCGAATCTTCAGATGAGAGTATTGAATAGCGTTTAGTCTCTCGCGAGAAGTGAATTACGATTTTCTGTTTCAGGGCATGCGATAGGCTGTTCGCTGCTGATGTCACTCTTTCATGTGAGGGCGCGCGCGCCGCCGCCACCGGATCAGGAGAGGGACGGAGAGTCAGCGTCATGAAGGTAACTTAATCATGTGTAACCATGTGTGTAACACGACCTGTTAACAAATAGTGTGTCTTGTATAATGACCATCATATATGTTTAGTGCTTGTGTGTAACTTAAAGGGATAGTTCACCCAAAAATGAAAATTCTGTCATCATTTACTCACCCTCAAGTTGTTCCAAACCAGTATGAGTTTCTTTGTTCTGCTGAACACAAAGGAAGATATTTGGAAGAATGTTTGTAATCAAACAGATCTCGGTCCCCATTGACTTCCATAGTAGGAAAAAAATATACTATGGTAGTCAATGGGGTCCGAGATCTGTTTGGTTACAAACATTCTTCCAAGTATCTTCCTTTATGTTCAGCAGAACAAAGAAACTCATACAGGTTTGGAACAACTTGAGGGTGAGTAAATGATGACAGAATTTTCATTTTTGGGTGAACTATCCCTTTAATCCGTGCCGCTCTCCCCCTCGTGCACACATCGTCCCTACATTGGGCCACTAATGGCGCTTCTCCACTGCCTGGGACGGGACGGCTCACTTAACACGGTTAATTCTGAGGAGTAAATGAGAACGAGTAAGCGATTTCGGACAGCCGTTGAGTGTGCAAAATGGGAGTGATTGTACACTCGATAATGTCCACTAAGGTTTCGGAAACCAGTGTTCAGTAGAACAGCGCTTCACATTTGTACTTTTCTCATTGTCTAACCAGGGGCGTCCAATCTTGCTCCTGTTGAGCCTTTGTCCTGGAAAAATCAGCTCCAACCCCAATTAAACACCTGAACCAGCTGATCAAGCTTGTGTTGGGGCGAGTTGGAGCTAAACACTACGAGCCAGCGGCCTTCTAGGACCGAGTTTGGACGCCCCAGTCTAAACCAATCAGAGCAGCTTTTTTCCCGCTCAGTGTTGTCGTCACTCACAGCTGTTTTGTGAGGAAAGGGGAAAAACGCACCCTAATCTTTTCCGGGTTTTTTTTTTGTACGTTGTACATTTTGTTTGTCTTTTATAGCCGTACTGAAAGCAACTCCCCTCAGATCTCAGTGAACAAGAACGTTCAAACTGTTTGTTAACAGACAAGTGTATTCTGACAACAATTGTTTCAGTAACTCTGTATTAGAGGTGGAACGGTACCAAGTCACGGTTCGGTTCATACCTCGGTTCAGACATCACGGTTCGGTACGAGTTCGGTACAATGGAGGTAAAAGCAAAACAAAAATGTAGAAGGCAATTTTGTTTTATTGTGCATGTCTCAGGCTGAAACACCAAATGAAAATAAATGTCTTAAGCTTTGTCTTTTTAAAATAAGTTTATTAATAAAGGCATAAAACCAGTTTATTTGTAGTGCATTGACAATAGTTTTATATAATTAGTTTAATTAATTAAATTATTAAAAAGACAAAAAGACCTTGAGATATGTTTGGTAATTGTACCTGAATGAATTTAAAATGAATTTGCTATATTTCAGATGAATATATTTGTTTTCCTTAATTTGAATTAACACTAACTTTATTCTCATCTGAATTATGAAATTATTTCTGTATAAAATAATACTACCATTAAAAACACATTTAATTTTCTTTTTTAATCAATGTAGAATGTGTGACTTAAAAATAAACAAGATTAGTGCTCGGTTTGAGGACAAGAGATGAAAACCAGTGCAATATGATGAATGTCCAAAAGATGAGATAATTTTTGCTTTTAAACAGTGTGTGTGTGTGTGTGTGTGTGTGTGTGTGTGTGTGTCTGTGTGTGTCTGAGTGATTTTGGTTGTGTGACAGTTGTAGGTTACAGTTTGACAAAAGCACAATGTTGTGTTTTACACAAATATAAGTAGGCTAAACCCTTTGCAGTTTGAATGATGTCCTGTATGAACAAAATGACGGAGTATGTTTTTATGTTTCCACTGTTCGATCGCGCCCGTGCCTCTCTCTCTGACACACACACACTCCAGCATTGCAATCTTGATATCGCAGCCTGTTCATGCTACGGAGCTTCAGAGCTAAGATGGAGCTACAGATTAGGTGTCCCTAAAGAACACGCATATCTAACAGTAGTTCCACATTTCATTCATTAATTTGCACGCAAGTTTTATTTATTTTATACCGTGTATTCTCCATGTATATTCATGCACCAAACTGTGACACCCGTACCGTTTCGGTTCAATACGAATACATGTACCGTTCCACCCCTACTCTGTATGTATTTTTAATAATGTAAAAAAAATTATTGTAATATTCATGAATTTGATTGTGTAATTATCCATTTCGTAGAGAGTGCTTGGAGCTTGCCGAGCATGCGCTCTTCTGATTAGCTTTGTCACTGAGACGCATGATTTGTCGCTAGAATCTTATCCCATCTGGTTAGGACACGGTGTTGCTCCTACCCGTTAACATTTGATCTCAGCAATACTGGTAAATGAGCAAAACAAAAAAACAATGTTTTTAAAGGTGCTCTAAGTCAGGGGTTTTCAAACTTTTAGGATATGCGCAAGTTTGTCTAATTTCATTCGCGCCCCCCACCCTCCCAAAGTGCATGCAAACGAACATCATTGCTATACAAGTTGTGAAGAGGTTCAGTGTTTGGAAGGAAGACAGGGTCGGCGTGACTGGGACTCGCACGTTTTATTTACAAAACTAAAATCAACAAACAAAAGTCGCGCCAACAGCGCATTCACCGTAGCCTTGCTACAGCATACAAAACAATCTCACAATAAAACTCTTTCCACACGTCAGTAACGCTTTCCACTCGTCAGTAACGCTTTCCACACGCCAGTAACGCTTTCCACTCGTCAGTAACGCTTTCCACTCGTCAGTAACTCTTTCCACACGCCAGTAACTCTTTCCACACGCCAGTAACTCTTTCCACTCGTCAGTAACTCTTTCCACACGTCAGTAACTCTTTCCACTTGTCAGTAACTCTTTCCACACGCCAGTAACTCTTTCCACACGCCAGTAACACGCCAGTAACTCTTTCCACACTCCAGTAACTCTTTCCACACGCCAGTAACTCTTTCCACACGCCAGTAACTCTTTCCACACGCCAGTAACTCTTTCCACTCGCCAGTAACTCTTTCCACACGCCAGTAACGCTTCCCACACGCCAGTAACGCTTTCCACACGCCAGTAACGCTTTCCACACGCCAGTAACTCTTTCCACACGCCAGTAACGCTTTCCACTCGTCAGTAGCGCTTTCCACACGTCAGTAACGCTTTCCACACGCCAGTAACGCTTTCCACACGCCAGTAACGCTTTCCACACGCCAGTAACTCTTTCCACACGTCAGTAACGCTTTCCACTCGTCAGTAACGCTTTCCACTCGTCAGTAATGCTTTCCACACGCCAGTAACGCTTTCCACACGCCAGTAACGCTTTCCACACGCCAGTAACTCTTTCCACACGCCAGTAACGCTTTCCACACGCCAGTAACGCTTTCCACACGCCAGTAACGCTTTCCACTCGTCAGTAGCGCTTTCCACACGTCAGTAACGCTTTCCACTCGTCAGTAACGCTTTCCACACGTCAGTAGCGCTTTCCACACGTCAGTAACGCTTTCCACTCGTCAGTAACGCTTTCCACACGCCAGTAACGCTTTCCACTCGTCAGTAACGCTTTCCACTCGTCAGTAACGCTTTCCACACGTCAGTAGCGCTTTCCACACGCCAGTAACGCTTTCCACTCGTCAGTAACGCTTTCCACACGCCAGTAACGCTTTCCACTCGTCAGTAACGCTTTCCACACGTCAGTAAAGCTTTCCACACGTCAGTAACGCTTTCCACACGTCAGTAGCGCTTTCCACACGCCAGTAACGCTTTCCACATGTCAGTAACGCTTTCCACACGCCAGTAACGCTTTCCACTCGTCAGTAAAGCTTTCCACTCGTCAGTAAAGCTTTCCACTCGTCAGTAACGCTTTCCACTCGCCAGTAACGCTTTCCACTCGCCAGTAACGCTTTCCACACGTCAGTAGCGCTTTCCACACGTCAGTAGCGCTTTCCACACGTCAGTAATGCTTTCCACTCGTCAGTAAAGCTTTCCACTCGCCAGTAACTCTTTCCACACGTCAGTAACGCTTTCCACACGTCAGTAACGCTTTCCACTCGTCAGTAACGCTTTCCACACGCCAGTAACTCTTTCCACACGTCAGTAACGCTTTCCACACGTCAGTAACGCTTTCCACTCGTCAGTAACGCTTTCCACTCGTCAGTAACGCTTTCCACACGTCAGTAGCGCTTTCCACACGTCAGTAGCGCTTTCCACTCGTCAGTAGCGCTTTCCACTCGTCAGTAAAGCTTTCCACTCGTCAGTAACGCTTTCCACACGCCAGTAACTCTTTCCACACGTCAGTAACGCTTTCCACACGTCAGTAACGCTTTCCACTCGTCAGTAACGCTTTCCACTCGTCAGTAACGCTTTCCACACGCCAGTTACTCTTTCCACACGTCAGTAACGCTTTCCACACGTCAGTAACGCTTTCCACTCGTCATTAACGCTTTCCACTCGTCCGTAACGCTTTCCACTCGTCCGTAACGCTTTCCACTCGTCCGTAACGCTTTCCACTCGTCAGTAACGCTTTCCACACGTCAGTAACTCTTTCCACACGTCAGTATTTCCACAGGATCCGCCAAACTCTCCCGTTACAGACCTCGCGGAACCACGCCCCCCTCGCCACACAGGTGAAACTCAAAACACAGAAAAAAAAATTCCGTCCCGTATTCTCTCAATTAGTTGACATTTGATGTCGGTTGCCATTTCAGTAATACGGCAGCTCATAGTGTTGTCTGATAGTGGAATCTGTTCAACGTCACTGGCAAACTTATCTCCAAACATATTTCTACAGATGGCCATTGCTGCTGGATGAATGAGGCTCTCTGCAATTGTATGAGGCTTTCTGACCTTGGCAACTAAATACGCCACCTCATATGATGCTGTAAGCGCTTTGACTGCCACAGTGGTTTGGCTGGTCATAGTTTGTTTTTGATTTTTTTAATCCTGATTCTTTACGGCGAAAAAAGTCAACCGGTTTATCTTTTAACGTCGGGTGTTTGGTTTGTAAGTGACGTATTAGTTTCACAGGTTTCAAACTGTCATTTGCAAGCACCTCAGAACATACAACACACTGTGGACGTGGTTCGTGATTAAGTGATGCACGGGAATCCGTACAGACTGATCTCATGAAATGGCGTATGTATGATACGCCAATTCGTATTTCCTTTTTTGGCGTGATATCAACACGCATAATCGCTTTTCAGCGTGTTTATCAACGCCGTTGACTTAATGTTACATTACTGTATAAATACAGTATATATGACCTAAACCTACCCCTCACTGGGGTTAATACCATTTATGAGTCTTCCCCTACCATCCTAGTAAAAAAAATATCGCTCCCCAGATGTAGATATACATTTTGCTTCGTTTCGCTCGGACATTTAACGGCGTACACATACACGCGGAATCACTCTGGCATTTAACGGCGTACACATACACGCGGAATCACTCTGGCATTTAACGGCGTACACATACACGCGGAATCACTCTGGCATTTAACGGCGTACACATACACGCGGAATCACTCTGGCATTTAACGGCGTACACATACACGCGGAATCACTCTGGCATTTAACGGCGTACACATACACGCGGAATCACTCTGGCATTTAACGGCGTACACATACACGCGGAATCACTCGGACATTTAACGGCGTACACATACACGCGGAATCACTCTGGCATTTAACGGCGTACACATACACGCGGAATCACTCTGGCATTTAACGGCGTACACATACACGCGGAATCACTCGGACATTTAACGGCGTACACATACACACGGAATCACTCTGGCATTTAACGGCGTACACATACACGCGGAATCACTCTAGCATTTAACGGCGTACACATACACACGGAATCACTCTGGCATTTAACGGCGTACACATACACGCGGAATCACTCTGGCATTTAACGGCGTACACATACACACGGAATCACTCAGACATTTAACGGCGTACACATACACACTGAAGATGACGGTTCGTTTCGGCGTACACATACACGCGGAATCACTCTGGCATTTAACGGCGTACACATACACGCGGAATCACTCGGACATTTAACGGCGTACACATACACACGGAATCACAATGGCATTTAACGGCGTACACATACACACGGAATCACTCTGGCATTTAACGGCGTACACATACACACGGAATCACTCTGGCATTTAACGGCGTACACATACACACGGAATCACTCTGGCATTTAACGGCGTACACATACACACGGAATCACTCGGACATTTAACGGCGTACACATACACACGGAATCACTCTGGCATTTAACGGCGTACACATACACGCGGAATCACTCTAGCATTTAACGGCGTACACATACACACGGAATCACTCTGGCATTTAACGGCGTACACATACACGCGGAATCACTCTGGCATTTAACGGCGTACACATACACACGGAATCACTCAGACATTTAACGGCGTACACATACACACTGAAGATGACGGTTCGTTTCGGCGTACACATACACGCGGAATCACTCTGGCATTTAACGGCGTACACATACACGCGGAATCACTCGGACATTTAACGGCGTACACATACACACGGAATCACAATGGCATTTAACGGCGTACACATACACACGGAATCACTCTGGCATTTAACGGCGTACACATACACACGGAATCACTCTGGCATTTAACGGCGTACACATACACGCGGAATCACTCTGGCATTTAACGGCGTACACATACACACGGAATCACTCAGACATTTAACGGCGTACACATACACGCGGAATCACTCTGGCATTTAACGGCGTACACATACACACTGAAGATGACGGTTCGTTTCGGCGTGGACATACACGCGGATAGCTCAAAATGCGTATAGATAACACACCACTTGACTTGAAAGTGGCGTGTATGTTTACGCAAAGTCATGATGTCATGTTGATCGGTATTTTATGTACTGTTCGTCATACTTTCGTCGTTTTGATGCACCCAGGCCTTTAGTTTTTGCTATTAATCCTCTCTGCGTGGAAAGCCCCGTTGACGTGGAGGGTTCGACATCAATTTGCGGAAGTTGTATGGGTTCAGTCGGACACTCTTCTTCTTTTTTGCCTGACGGTTCACCCGTTTTATCACTGGTATTATTACGTTTAAGCCACCGGTCCATTTTTGTTTTGTTTTAATATTTAGCTTGAACTCGATCGCATCAACTCTGCTCCTCTGCTCTGTAGCCAACTAATATGTAAAGGTCGCCTCGCCTGATTAGCTTCGGGACTAATCAGATTGCCCCCTCTAGTGGATGACTAAAGATTTGCTATCTTACATTCACGTTTCACTTAGGCCTCTGAATTCACAGTTTCTCGCGCCCCCCTTAACAGGTGTTGGCGCCCCGGGCCCCACAGGTTGAAAACCCCTGCTCTAAGTGATGTTGGGTGACGTCACTTGTTGTTGACGTTTAAAGTATTGTCAAACGACCCTCCCTCCTCCTCATCCGCGCACTAACCCCCCAAGGTGCTTAGAGCACCTTTAATTTTTAAATTAAATACTGTGAGAATCATGTTCAGTCTGATTTCAATGCCACAGCTGTTTAGTATCTATTAAGGAGGTTGTTGACAGTATTGTGTTCATGTTTCTACGTTCCACATGGTGTTCACTTCCCAATGTTGTTTGTGAGAAATAAGTATTTTAACCCACAGTAACTTTCCTTACTATCTTTTTCATTTTCTTTTCTCTACCAAACAGCTCAGGAGAGAGTTGATCCTCAGATGCACGGATCTACCTCTAGTCCACCTTCATTCCCACACACACCTGGCCATCAATGTTTCATTCAATATGAAATATGCAATATAATAATAAATATGCAGTCCATAACCAGTGTCTGCCATGCACGATCTGTTCCTTGTTCATTGCAAATGTTTTAGATTGTTCTATTAAAGCTCATTATAATCTTTGAGACCCGGTATTATGGTAGCTATACTTCCTAGGGAAGGGAAGTTTCGTGTAGGTGTTCTGGCAGAGCTCGTCCAGCGGGAGCCAGTCGTGGGCCGTATCACTCCGACATCCTCCAATCAGCACCAGCTCATCAGCAGAAGCCAGAGTCGCTACTGGACCTTATTTGTGACTCTTCACCTTTATGCTCAGCAGTTACTACATTACATTGTATTCTTCATTTTTTTTATTTATATATTTAAAGATGGTTTTAAAGTTGGAAAGTAAATGGCATTAAATCTGTGAGGTAATATCAGGGTAATATGAATCAAATGAACAGTATATTGTTTCCTCCTAAGGCTTCTTCCTCATACGTCTACAAGGGGTTTCTTTACCATTGCTTTAATCAGAAGGTTTACCTCGAATGTACAACTTGTCTGGCATTTTTTGCATGTATTTTTTTCTACTGGGGAATCAAGCAAACACACAAATGTAAGGCTGGTCTGCATGATGGGGTCTTAGAAAGGCAAGGCAAGGCAAGGCAAGTTTATTTATATAGCACATTTCATACACAATGGCAATTCAAAGTGCTTTACATAGAAGAAATTAAAATAATAAAAAGAAATAAGAATAATTAAAACAGTTTAGAAAAATAAAAAACAGTACAGACAGTCGGACGAACATTTGTACAGTGCTCATTCAGTAAATGCATAGTTAAACAGAAGTGTTTTGAGTCTGGATTTGAATGTGACCACTGTAGGAGCACATCTGATCTCTTCTGGAAGCTGGTTCCAGCTGCGGCTGGCATAATAGCTAAAAGCAGACTCGCCATGCTTAGAGTGAACCCTTGGTATTTCTAGCTGATATGATCCTAATGATCTGAGTGATCTGTTGGGTTTATATTCAGTGAGCATATCTGCAATGTATTGAGGTCCTAGGCCATTGAATGATTTATATACCAGTAATAATACTTTAAAATCGATCCTAAGTTTAACTGGGAGCCAGTGTAAAGACCTGAGGACTGGTGTGATATGTTCATATTTTCTGGTTCTGCTCAGAATCCTGGTGGCAGCGTTCTGTATGAGCTGCAACTGTCTTATGGTCTTTTTGGGAAGGCCAGTGAGGAGTCCATTACAATAATCCACCCTGCTGGTGATGAAAGCATGCACAAGATTCTCTAAGTCTTGTCTGGAAACAAAGCATCTAATTCTTGCAATATTTTTCAGATGATAGTATGCTGATTTAGTTATTGCTTTGACATGACTACTGAAACTAAGCTCTGACTCTAGTGTCACTCCAAGATTCCTGACTTGATTTTTAGTTGTTTGACCCCTAGAGTGAAGGTATGCGTTCACCTTGAGAACTTCATCTTTGTTTCCAAACGCAATGACTTCAGTTTTGTCTTTGTTTAACTGAAGAAAGTTTTGACACATCCAACTGTTGACTTCGTCAATGCATTGGCACAGGGAGTCAATGGGGCTGTAATCGTTAGGCGATAGGGCTAAGTAGAGCTGTGTGTCGTCTGCATAGCTGTGGTAAGCAATTTGGTTAGGTTCCTGTGGGTTTTTTTTTTTTTACATTATTTTTTATTTATATATTCAGACATTTGTATCCAGTAAGAGGATAAAGTTGCACTTAACAAATCATTGAATGCATTATTTAAATAAATCAATGTATGTCACGCTTATATTTTATTATTCTGTACTGAAAGCAAAAAAAAAAAAAAAAGAAGCTAAAGAAGTCCCTCGTAAATGTAGTAAGACTAAATGGATCTGAAACTGCATTAACCAATCCAAAATCTCTTAAAGGTGAAACTACTGTTTTTGTTTTCACATGTACTGGGGCCTGTTTCAGAAAGGAGGTTAAGTGAAAACTCTGAGTATGTCAACCCTGAAATGAGGGAAACTCTGAGTTTTCTGTTTGAGAATGGGAGGTATGTCAAACCTGAGAAAGCAGAGTAAGGCAAGCCTGTTTCAGAAAGAGAGGTAACTTATACTCAGAGTCAGTTACCATGGTAACTTACTCTGTGAACCTAACCTGGTCGGGAGCAGGTTTTCTTCAGTAAACCCAGAGTTTATTTCGGTCTCCTCCCCTTTTTTAAAGAGGAAGTAGTGTTTAAACACCTCATTCATTCTTTCAGTACATTTTTATTAATAAAATGAATATTGCTATTTTTATTTTATTTTTTTAATTAAGATGAAGTCTATATAACTCCTTAACTGGCAACTGAAAACACAGTAGTAGATTAGAGTTACATAATGTAGTTCTAAACAAATTCTACAGAATTAAACTGTGGCATTTACTGGAAATCACTGAACGTGTTCATCTGTGCACCAGAAGTTGATGGACCGTCCTCCTGCTGTTCTTCCACACTCTGGGGGCGGGGGGAGAGATAAGAATACCCGTTTATACTTAGATTTAAACTTAGATAATCCACATAAAAATGTGAAAAAATCAGAATGTGTAGATTGTTTGATGTGTAGACACATAATGTTAACATTACCTCTGTAGGCCTCTCTGTGGCAGCAGAAACTCGTTATCCTCATTGTCATGTGAAGATGAGCATTTGGTTGAGTACACTTTATAACACTATTTGTCATAATTTCTGGTGTATTGAGTAGGCAACTTACAACTACCTGCAGGTTTTGTTGGAACAGGAGGCTCCAAAAGACAGATATTACCATCAGAATCTATTGGGACCAACAAAAATCCTAACCCAAAGTAAAATAAATGGAAATATCAAAAATAGCCTATTTAAAAAATAACACATGTAAATCTCTTACATTTTATGAAGGCCCTTGGATCTTTGTGACTGGCTCTGAAGTCCATCCAGGAATTCCCTCAGCTGTAAATGCTGCTGCACTGCTGGACACTGGATGCTTTAGTTATTTAATATGTCAAATGTTTGTAAAGTCAGGTAGCCTACACCTATGATATGCTCAAGCCTTACTTGACTGAATTATGTTTTTATATTTAATTTTCAGCTGCTGCCATGTTCTTTTAATGCCTGCAGGATTGCAACATGAAAATTAAAATTAGGTTGAATAACATACTGTTCTTCCAGTTTCACCTCTGATATTATAACAGTTGGGCAAGTTACTTGTATTACTAACTACAAATGACATCTTCAACAGTGTAATTAGATTAATGAAATAATGACTATCTTTAGAAATTATTGGTCTATACTAATTACTAAATCCCATATCAACCTCAACCACTTAAACAATACAAGGAGAGACAAGAAACTGCACTTTTAATGCTTTCAAATAAACAATATACAATTGCATGAATTATTATTGAATTGACCAAAGTGTGTAGAGGGAGAAGGTTACATTAAAAATATACCTTTTAAAAATGTATGTTAAATAGCCTATACAGAATTGTTCTATAGTCTAATACAATTACATCAGATTTAACTTTAAATTACAGAAGAATTAAGAGTAATCCCTTTAATTAAATTACAGTATTTAGATTACTTGGTAATTAATTACACCCATCACTGTATAACAGTAATTAAAATGTGAAGAAATATGAAGACCTCTTTTTGTCTGGCGCTGTTGCCATGGTGACTCATAATATCTGCGCTCCATTGATAATGGCTTTTTGTAGTTGTGGTGGTGCACGCGCTTAACTCAGAGTCAGTCAACTCAGAGTTGATTGAACTAACTTATTTCAGAACCGTCAGAACACACTCACACACCACTGTGTGTCTCTGTCAGAACACACTCACACACCACTGTGTGTCTCTGTCAGAACACACTCACACACCATCAGAACACACTCACACACCACTGTGTGTCTCTGTCAGAACACACTCACACACCACTGTGTGTCTCCGTCAGAACACACTCACACACCACTGTGTGTCTCTGTCAGAACACACTCACACACCACTGTGTGTCTCCGTCAGAACACACTCACACACCACTGTGTGTCTCCCGTCAGAACACACTCACACACCACTGTGTGTCTCTGTCAGAACACACTCACACACCACTGTGTGTCTCTGTCAGAACACACTCACACACCACTGTGTGTCTCTGTCAGAACACACTCACACACCACTGTGTGTCTCTGTCAGAACACACTCACACACCATCAGAACACACTCACACACCACTGTGTGTCTCTGTCAGAACACACTCACACACCACTGTGTGTCTCTGTCAGAACACACTCACACACCACTGTGTGTCTCTGTCAGAACACACTCACACACCACTGTGTGTCTCCCGTCAGAACACACTCACACACCACTGTGTCTCCCGTCAGAACACACTCACACACCACTGTGTCTCCCGTCAGAACACACTCACACACCACTGTGTCTCCCGTCAGAACACACTCACACACCATTGTGTGTCTCCCGTCAGAACACACTCACACACCACTGTGTGTCTCCCGTCAGAACACACTCACACACCACTGTGTGTCTCCCGTCAGAACACACTCACACACCACTGTGTCTCCCGTCAGAACACACTCACACACCACTGTGTGTCTCCCGTCAGAACACACTCACACACCACTGTGTGTCTCTGTCAGAACACACTCACACACCACTGTGTGTCTCTGTCAGAACACACTCACACACCACTGTGTGTCTCTGTCAGAACACACTCACACACCACTGTGTGTCTCCTGTCAGAACACACTCACACACCACTGTGTGTCTCTGTCAGAACACACTCACACACCACTGTGTCTCCGTCAGAACACACTCACACACCACTGTGTGTCTCTGTCAGAACACACTCACACACCACTGTGTGTCTCTGTCAGAACACACTCACACACCACTGTGTGTCTCTGTCAGAACACACTCACACACCACTGTGTGTCTCTGTCAGAACACACTCACACACCACTGTGTGTCTCCCGTCAGAACACACTCACACACCACTGTGTCTCTGTCAGAACACACTCACACACCACTGTGTGTCTCTGTCAGAACACACTCACACACCACTGTGTGTCTGTCAGAACACACTCACACACCACTGTGTCTCCCGTCAGAACACACTCACACACCACTGTGTGTCTCCGTCAGAACACACACACACACCACTGTGTGTCTCTGTCAGAACACACTCACACACCACTGTGTCTCCCGTCAGAACACACTCACACACCACTGTGTGTCTCTGTCAGAACACACTCACACACCACTGTGTGTCTCTGTCAGAACACACTCACACACCACTGTGTGTCTCTGTCAGAACACACTCACACACCACTGTGTGTCTCTGTCAGAACACACTCACACACCACTGTGTGTCTGTCAGAACACACTCACACACCACTGTGTCTCCCGTCAGAACACACTCACACACCACTGTGTGTCTCTGTCAGAACACACTCACACACCACTGTGTGTCTCCGTCAGAACACACTCACACACCACTGTGTGTCTCCGTCAGAACACACTCACACACCACTGTGTGTCTCTGTCAGAACACACTCACACACCACTGTGTGTCTCTGTCAGAACACACTCACACACCACTGTGTGTCTCTGTCAGAACACACTCACACACCACTGTGTGTCTCTGTCAGAACACACTCACACACCACTGTGTGTCTGTCAGAACACACTCACACACCACTGTGTCTCCCGTCAGAACACACTCACACACCACTGTGTGTCTCCGTCAGAACACACACACACACCACTGTGTGTCTCTGTCAGAACACACTCACACACCACTGTGTCTCTGTCAGAACACACTCACACACCACTGTGTGTCTCTGTCAGAACACACTCACACACCACTGTGTGTCTCTGTCAGAACACACTCACACACCACTGTGTCTCCCGTCAGAACACACTCACACACCACTGTGTGTCTCTGTCAGAACACACTCACACACCACTGTGTGTCTGTCAGAACACACTCACACACCACTGTGTGTCTCTGTCAGAACACACTCACACACCACTGTGTGTCTCTGTCAGAACACACTCACACACCACTGTGTGTCTCCCGTCAGAACACACTCACACACCACTGTGTGTCTCCTGTCAGAACACACTCACACACCACTGTGTGTCTCTGTCAGAACACACTCACACACCACTGTGTGTCTCTGTCAGAACACACTCACACACCACTGTGTGTCTCTGTCAGAACACACTCACACACCACTGTGTGTCTCTGTCAGAACACACTCACACACCACTGTGTGTCTCCCGTCAGAACACACTCACACACCACTGTGTGTCTCTGTCAGAACACACTCACACACCACTGTGTGTCTCCGTCAGAACACACTCACACACCACTGTGTGTCTCCGTCAGAACACACTCACACACCACTGTGTGTCTCTGTCAGAACACACTCACACACCACTGTGTGTCTCTGTCAGAACACACTCACACACCACTGTGTGTCTCCCGTCAGAACACACTCACACACCACTGTGTGTCTCTGTCAGAACACACTCACACACCACTGTGTGTCTCTGTCAGAACACACTCACACACCACTGTGTGTCTCCCGTCAGAACACACTCACACACCACTGTGTGTCTCCGTCAGAACACACTCACACACCACTGTGTGTCTCTGTCAGAACACACTCACACACCACTGTGTCTCCCGTCAGAACACACTCACACACCACTGTGTGTCTCCCGTCAGAACACACTCACACACCACTGTGTGTCTCTGTCAGAACACACTCACACACCACTGTGTGTCTCTGTCAGAACACACTCACACACCACTGTGTGTCTCTGTCAGAACACACTCACACACCACTGTGTGTCTCCGTCAGAACACACTCACACACCACTGTGTGTCTCTGTCAGAACACACTCACACACCACTGTGTGTCTCTGTCAGAACACACTCACACACCACTGTGTGTCTCTGTCAGAACACACTCACACACCACTGTGTGTCTCCCGTCAGAACACACTCACACACCACTGTGTGTCTCTGTCAGAACACACTCACACACCACTGTGTGTCTCTGTCAGAACACACTCACACACCACTGTGTGTCTCCCGTCAGAACACACTCACACACCACTGTGTGTCTGTCAGAACACACTCACACACCACTGTGTCTCTGTCAGAACACACTCACACACCACTGTGTGTCTCTGTCAGAACACACTCACACACCACTGTGTGTCTCCCGTCAGAACACACTCACACACCACTGTGTGTCTCCGTCAGAACACACACACACACCACTGTGTGTCTCTGTCAGAACACACTCACACACCACTGTGTCTCCCGTCAGAACACACTCACACACCACTGTGTGTCTCTGTCAGAACACACTCACACACCACTGTGTGTCTCCCGTCAGAACACACTCACACACCACTGTGTGTCTCTGTCAGAACACACTCACACACCATCAGAACACACTCACACACCACTGTGTGTCTCCTGTCAGAACACACTCACACACCACTGTGTGTCTCTGTCAGAACACACTCACACACCACTGTGTCTCCCGTCAGAACACACTCACACACCACTGTGTGTCTCCGTCAGAACACACACACACACCACTGTGTGTCTCTGTCAGAACACACTCACACACCACTGTGTCTCCCGTCAGAACACACTCACACACCACTGTGTGTCTCCGTCAGAACACACTCACACACCACTGTGTGTCTCTGTCAGAACACACTCACACACCACTGTGTGTCTCCGTCAGAACACACACACACACCACTGTGTGTCTCTGTCAGAACACACTCACACACCACTGTGTCTCCCGTCAGAACACACTCACACACCACTGTGTGTCTCTGTCAGAACACACTCACACACCACTGTGTGTCTCCCGTCAGAACACACTCACACACCACTGTGTGTCTCTGTCAGAACACACTCACACACCACTGTGTGTCTCTGTCAGAACACACTCACACACCACTGTGTGTCTCTGTCAGAACACACTCACACACCACTGTGTGTCTCCTGTCAGAACACACTCACACACCACTGTGTGTCTCTGTCAGAACACACTCACACACCACTGTGTGTCTCCGTCAGAACACACTCACACACCACTGTGTGTCTCTGTCAGAACACACTCACACACCACTGTGTGTCTCTGTCAGAACACACTCACACACCACTGTGTGTCTCCCGTCAGAACACACTCACACACCACTGTGTCTCTGTCAGAACACACTCACACACCACTGTGTGTCTCTGTCAGAACACACTCACACACCACTGTGTGTCTGTCAGAACACACTCACACACCACTGTGTCTCCCGTCAGAACACACACACACACCACTGTGTGTCTCTGTCAGAACACACTCACACACCACTGTGTCTCCCGTCAGAACACACTCACACACCACTGTGTGTCTCCGTCAGAACACACACACACACCACTGTGTGTCTCTGTCAGAACACACTCACACACCACTGTGTCTCCCGTCAGAACACACTCACACACCACTGTGTGTCTCTGTCAGAACACACTCACACACCACTGTGTGTCTCTGTCAGAACACACTCACACACCACTGTGTCTCCCGTCAGAACACACTCACACACCACTGTGTGTCTCCGTCAGAACACACACACACACCACTGTGTGTCTCTGTCAGAACACACTCACACACCACTGTGTGTCTCTGTCAGAACACACTCACACACCACTGTGTGTCTCTGTCAGAACACACTCACACACCACTGTGTGTCTCTGTCAGAACACACTCACACACCACTGTGTGTCTCCCGTCAGAACACACTCACACACCACTGTGTGTCTCCTGTCAGAACACACTCACACACCACTGTGTGTCTCTGTCAGAACACACTCACACACCATCAGAACACACTCACACACCACTGTGTGTCTCTGTCAGAACACACTCACACACCATCAGAACACACTCACACACCACTGTGTCTCTGTCAGAACACACTCACACACCACTGTGTGTCTGTCAGAACACACTCACACACCACTGTGTCTCCCGTCAGAACACACTCACACACCACTGTGTGTCTCCGTCAGAACACACACACACACCACTGTGTGTCTCTGTCAGAACACACTCACACACCACTGTGTCTCCGTCAGAACACACTCACACACCACTGTGTGTCTCTGTCAGAACACACTCACACACCACTGTGTGTCTCTGTCAGAACACACTCACACACCACTGTGTCTCCCGTCAGAACACACTCACACACCACTGTGTGTCTCTGTCAGAACACACTCACACACCACTGTGTGTCTCTGTCAGAACACACTCACACACCACTGTGTGTCTCCTGTCAGAACACACTCACACACCACTGTGTGTCTCTGTCAGAACACACTCACACACCACTGTGTGTCTCCTGTCAGAACACACTCACACACCACTGTGTGTCTCTGTCAGAACACACTCACACACCACTGTGTGTCTCCGTCAGAACACACTCACACACCACTGTGTGTCTCTGTCAGAACACACTCACACACCACTGTGTGTCTCCGTCAGAACACACTCACACACCACTGTGTGTCTCCTGTCAGAACACACTCACACACCACTGTGTGTCTCTGTCAGAACACACTCACACACCACTGTGTGTCTCTGTCAGAACACACTCACACACCACTGTGTGTCTCCGTCAGAACACACTCACACACCACTGTGTGTCTCTGTCAGAACACACTCACACACCACTGTGTGTCTCCCGTCAGAACACACTCACACACCACTGTGTCTCTGTCAGAACACACTCACACACCACTGTGTGTCTCTGTCAGAACACACTCACACACCACTGTGTGTCTGTCAGAACACACTCACACACCACTGTGTCTCCCGTCAGAACACACTCACACACCACTGTGTGTCTCCGTCAGAACACACACACACACCACTGTGTGTCTCTGTCAGAACACACTCACACACCACTGTGTGTCTCTGTCAGAACACACTCACACACCACTGTGTGTCTCTGTCAGAACACACTCACACACCATCAGAACACACTCACACACCACTGTGTGTCTCTGTCAGAACACACTCACACACCATCAGAACACACTCACACACCACTGTGTGTCTCCCGTCAGAACACACTCACACACCACTGTGTCTCTGTCAGAACACACTCACACACCACTGTGTGTCTGTCAGAACACACTCACACACCACTGTGTGTCTCTGTCAGAACACACTCACACACCACTGTGTGTCTCTGTCAGAACACACTCACACACCACTGTGTGTCTCTGTCAGAACACACTCACACACCACTGTGTGTCTCCGTCAGAACACACTCACACACCACTGTGTGTCTCTGTCAGAACACACTCACACACCACTGTGTGTCTCCGTCAGAACACACTCACACACCACTGTGTGTCTCTGTCAGAACACACTCACACACCACTGTGTGTCTCCGTCAGAACACACTCACACACCACTGTGTGTCTCTGTCAGAACACACTCACACACCACTGTGTGTCTCTGTCAGAACACACTCACACACCACTGTGTCTCTGTCAGAACACACTCACACACCACTGTGTCTCCGTCAGAACACACTCACACACCACTGTGTGTCTCTGTCAGAACACACTCACACACCACTGTGTGTCTCTGTCAGAACACACTCACACACCACTGTGTGTCTCTGTCAGAAC
Source organism: Leuciscus leuciscus (assembly GCF_965113295.1). Taxonomy (NCBI): domain Eukaryota; kingdom Metazoa; phylum Chordata; class Actinopteri; order Cypriniformes; family Leuciscidae; genus Leuciscus; species Leuciscus leuciscus. The sequence goes on from NC_138741.1 coordinate 40,345,369, forward strand.
ACACTCACACACCACTGTGTCTCCGTCAGAACACACTCACACACCACTGTGTGTCTCTGTCAGAACACACTCACACACCACTGTGTGTCTCTGTCAGAACACACTCACACACCACTGTGTGTCTCCGTCAGAACACACTCACACACCACTGTGTGTCTCTGTCAGAACACACTCACACCTCTGTCAGAACACACTCACACACCACTGTGTGTCTCCGTCAGAACACACTCACACACCACTGTGTGTCTCTGTCAGAACACACTCACACACCACTGTGTGTCTCTGTCAGAACACACTCACACACCACTGTGTGTCTCTGTCAGAACACACTCACACACCACTGTGTGTCTCCGTCAGAACACACTCACACACCACTGTGTGTCTCTGTCAGAACACACTCACACACCACTGTGTGTCTCTGTCAGAACACACTCACACACCACTGTGTGTCTCTGTCAGAACACACTCACACACCACTGTGTGTCTCCGTCAGAACACACTCACACACCACTGTGTGTCTCCGTCAGAACACACTCACACACCACTGTGTGTCTCTGTCAGAACACACTCACACACCACTGTGTGTCTCTGTCAGAACACACTCACACACCACTGTGTGTCTCCGTCAGAACACACTCACACACCACTGTGTGTCTCTGTCAGAACACACTCACACACCACTGTGTGTCTCTGTCAGAACACACTCACACACCACTGTGTGTCTCTGTCAGAACACACTCACACACCACTGTGTGTCTCCGTCAGAACACACTCACACACCACTGTGTGTCTCCGTCAGAACACACTCACACACCACTGTGTGTCTCTGTCAGAACACACTCACACACCACTGTGTGTCTCTGTCAGAACACACTCACACACCACTGTGTGTCTCCGTCAGAACACACTCACACACCACTGTGTGTCTCTGTCAGAACACACTCACACACCACTGTGTGTCTCTGTCAGAACACACTCACACACCACTGTGTGTCTCTGTCAGAACACACTCACACACCATCAGAACACACTCACACACCACTGTGTGTCTCCCGTCAGAACACACTCACACACCACTGTGTCTCTGTCAGAACACACTCACACACCACTGTGTGTCTGTCAGAACACACTCACACACCACTGTGTGTCTCTGTCAGAACACACTCACACACCACTGTGTGTCTCCGTCAGAACACACTCACACACCACTGTGTGTCTCTGTCAGAACACACTCACACACCACTGTGTGTCTCCGTCAGAACACACTCACACACCACTGTGTGTCTCTGTCAGAACACACTCACACACCACTGTGTGTCTCTGTCAGAACACACTCACACACCACTGTGTGTCTCCGTCAGAACACACTCACACACCACTGTGTGTCTCTGTCAGAACACACTCACACACCACTGTGTGTCTCCGTCAGAACACACTCACACACCACTGTGTGTCTCTGTCAGAACACACTCACACACCACTGTGTGTCTCCGTCAGAACACACTCACACACCACTGTGTGTCTCTGTCAGAACACACTCACACACCACTGTGTGTCTCTGTCAGAACACACTCACACACCACTGTGTGTCTCCGTCAGAACACACTCACACACCACTGTGTGTCTCTGTCAGAACACACTCACACACCACTGTGTGTCTGTCAGAACACACTCACACACCACTGTGTGTCTCTGTCAGAACACACTCACACACCACTGTGTGTCTCTGTCAGAACACACTCACACACCACTGTGTGTCTCCGTCAGAACACACTCACACACCACTGTGTCTCCCGTCAGAACACACTCACACACCACTGTGTGTCTCTGTCAGAACACACTCACACACCACTGTGTGTCTCTGTCAGAACACACTCACACACCACTGTGTCTCTGTCAGAACACACTCACACACCACTGTGTCTCCCGTCAGAACACACTCACACACCACTGTGTGTCTCTGTCAGAACACACTCACACACCACTGTGTGTCTCCCGTCAGAACACACTCACACACCACTGTGTCTCTGTCAGAACACACTCACACACCACTGTGTGTCTCCGTCAGAACACACTCACACACCACTGTGTGTCTCTGTCAGAACACACTCACACACCACTGTGTCTCCCGTCAGAACACACTCACACACCACTGTGTCTCTGTCAGAACACACTCACACACCACTGTGTGTCTCTGTCAGAACACACTCACACACCACTGTGTGTCTGTCAGAACACACTCACACACCACTGTGTGTCTCCGTCAGAACACACACACACACCACTGTGTGTCTCTGTCAGAACACACTCACACACCACTGTGTGTCTCTGTCAGAACACACTCACACACCACTGTGTCTCCGTCAGAACACACTCACACACCACTGTGTGTCTCTGTCAGAACACACTCACACACCACTGTGTGTCTCTGTCAGAACACACTCACACACCACTGTGTGTCTCTGTCAGAACACACTCACACACCATCAGAACACACTCACACACCACTGTGTGTCTCTGTCAGAACACACTCACACACCATCAGAACACACTCACACACCACTGTGTGTCTCTGTCAGAACACACTCACACACCACTGTGTGTCTCTGTCAGAACACACTCACACACCACTGTGTGTCTCTGTCAGAACACACTCACACACCACTGTGTGTCTCTGTCAGAACACACTCACACACCACTGTGTGTCTCTGTCAGAACACACTCACACACCATCAGAACACACTCACACACCACTGTGTGTCTCTGTCAGAACACACTCACACACCATCAGAACACACTCACACACCACTGTGTGTCTCCGTCAGAACACACTCACACACCACTGTGTCTCTGTCAGAACACACTCACACACCACTGTGTGTCTGTCAGAACACACTCACACACCACTGTGTGTCTCTGTCAGAACACACTCACACACCACTGTGTCTCCCGTCAGAACACACTCACACACCACTGTGTGTCTCCGTCAGAACACACACACACACCACTGTGTGTCTCTGTCAGAACACACTCACACACCACTGTGTCTCCCGTCAGAACACACTCACACACCACTGTGTGTCTCTGTCAGAACACACTCACACACCACTGTGTGTCTCCCGTCAGAACACACTCACACACCACTGTGTGTCTCTGTCAGAACACACTCACACACCACTGTGTGTCTCTGTCAGAACACACTCACACACCACTGTGTGTCTCCCGTCAGAACACACTCACACACCACTGTGTGTCTCTGTCAGAACACACTCACACACCACTGTGTGTCTCTGTCAGAACACACTCACACACCATCAGAACACACTCACACACCACTGTGTGTCTCCTGTCAGAACACACTCACACACCACTGTGTGTCTCTGTCAGAACACACTCACACACCACTGTGTGTCTCTGTCAGAACACACTCACACACCATCAGAACACACTCACACACCACTGTGTGTCTCCGTCAGAACACACACACACACCACTGTGTGTCTCTGTCAGAACACACTCACACACCACTGTGTGTCTCTGTCAGAACACACTCACACACCACTGTGTGTCTCTGTCAGAACACACTCACACACCACTGTGTGTCTCCTGTCAGAACACACTCACACACCACTGTGTGTCTCTGTCAGAACACACTCACACACCACTGTGTGTCTCTGTCAGAACACACTCACACACCACTGTGTGTCTCTGTCAGAACACACTCACACACCACTGTGTGTCTCTGTCAGAATACACTCACACACCACTGTGTGTCTCTGTCAGAACACACTCACACACCACTGTGTGTCTCTGTCAGAACACACTCACACACCACTGTGTCTCCCGTCAGAACACACTCACACACCACTGTGTGTCTCCTGTCAGAACACACTCACACACCACTGTGTGTCTCTGTCAGAACACACTCACACACCACTGTGTGTCTCTGTCAGAACACACTCACACACCACTGTGTGTCTCTGTCAGAACACACTCACACACCACTGTGTGTCTCCCGTCAGAACACACTCACACACCACTGTGTGTCTCTGTCAGAACACACTCACACACCACTGTGTCTCCCGTCAGAACACACTCACACACCACTGTGTCTCCCGTCAGAACACACTCACACACCACTGTGTGTCTCTGTCAGAACACACTCACACACCACTGTGTCTCCCGTCAGAACACACTCACACACCACTGTGTGTCTCTGTCAGAACACACTCACACACCACTGTGTCTCTGTCAGAACACACTCACACACCACTGTGTGTCTCTGTCAGAACACACTCACACACCACTGTGTCTCCCGTCAGAACACACTCACACACCACTGTGTGTCTCTGTCAGAACACACTCACACACCACTGTGTGTCTCTGTCAGAACACACTCACACACCACTGTGTCTCTGTCAGAACACACTCACACACCACTGTGTGTCTCTGTCAGAACACACTCACACACCACTGTGTGTCTCTGTCAGAACACACTCACACACCACTGTGTGTCTCTGTCAGAACACACTCACACACCACTGTGTGTCTCTGTCAGAACACACTCACACACCACTGTGTGTCTCCCGTCAGAACACACTCACACACCACTGTGTCTCTGTCAGAACACACTCACACACCACTGTGTGTCTCTGTCAGAACACACTCACACACCACTGTGTGTCTCCCGTCAGAACACACTCACACACCACTGTGTCTCTGTCAGAACACACTCACACACCACTGTGTGTCTGTCAGAACACACTCACACACCACTGTGTGTCTCTGTCAGAACACACTCACACACCACTGTGTGTCTCCGTCAGAACACACTCACACACCACTGTGTGTCTCCGTCAGAACACACACACACACCACTGTGTCTCCCGTCAGAACACACTCACACACCACTGTGTGTCTCTGTCAGAACACACTCACACACCACTGTGTCTCCCGTCAGAACACACTCACACACCACTGTGTGTCTCTGTCAGAACACACTCACACACCACTGTGTGTCTCTGTCAGAACACACTCACACACCATCAGAACACACTCACACACCACTGTGTGTCTCCTGTCAGAACACACTCACACACCACTGTGTGTCTCTGTCAGAACACACTCACACACCACTGTGTGTCTGTCAGAACACACTCACACACCACTGTGTGTCTCCGTCAGAACACACACACACACCACTGTGTGTCTCTGTCAGAACACACTCACACACCACTGTGTGTCTCCCGTCAGAACACACTCACACACCACTGTGTGTCTCCGTCAGAACACACTCACACACCACTGTGTGTCTCTGTCAGAACACACTCACACACCACTGTGTGTCTCTGTCAGAACACACTCACACACCACTGTGTGTCTCCTGTCAGAACACACTCACACACCACTGTGTGTCTCTGTCAGAACACACTCACACACCACTGTGTGTCTCCGTCAGAACACACTCACACACCACTGTGTGTCTCTGTCAGAACACACTCACACACCACTGTGTGTCTCCGTCAGAACACACTCACACACCACTGTGTGTCTCTGTCAGAACACACTCACACACCACTGTGTGTCTCCCGTCAGAATACACTCACACACCACTGTGTCTCTGTCAGAACACACTCACACACCACTGTGTGTCTCTGTCAGAACACACTCACACACCACTGTGTGTCTGTCAGAACACACTCACACACCACTGTGTCTCCCGTCAGAACACACTCACACACCACTGTGTGTCTCCGTCAGAACACACACACACACCACTGTGTGTCTCTGTCAGAACACACTCACACACCACTGTGTCTCCCGTCAGAACACACTCACACACCACTGTGTGTCTCTGTCAGAACACACTCACACACCACTGTGTGTCTCCGTCAGAACACACTCACACACCACTGTGTGTCTCTGTCAGAACACACTCACACACCACTGTGTGTCTCCGTCAGAACACACTCACACACCACTGTGTGTCTCTGTCAGAACACACTCACACACCACTGTGTGTCTCCGTCAGAACACACTCACACACCACTGTGTGTCTCTGTCAGAACACACTCACACACCACTGTGTGTCTCTGTCAGAACACACTCACACACCACTGTGTGTCTCTGTCAGAACACACTCACACACCACTGTGTGTCTCCGTCAGAACACACTCACACACCACTGTGTGTCTCTGTCAGAACACACTCACACACCACTGTGTCTCCCGTCAGAACACACTCACACACCACTGTGTGTCTCTGTCAGAACACACTCACACACCACTGTGTGTCTCCGTCAGAACACACTCACACACCACTGTGTGTCTCTGTCAGAACACACTCACACACCACTGTGTGTCTCTGTCAGAACACACTCACACACCACTGTGTGTCTCTGTCAGAACACACTCACACACCACTGTGTGTCTCTGTCAGAACACACTCACACACCACTGTGTGTCTCTGTCAGAACACACTCACACACCACTGTGTGTCTCTGTCAGAACACACTCACACACCACTGTGTGTCTCTGTCAGAACACACTCACACACCACTGTGTGTCTCTGTCAGAACACACTCACACACCACTGTGTGTCTCTGTCAGAACACACTCACACACCACTGTGTCTCCCGTCAGAACACACTCACACACCACTGTGTGTCTCCGTCAGAACACACTCACACACCACTGTGTGTCTCTGTCAGAACACACTCACACACCACTGTGTCTCCCGTCAGAACACACTCACACACCACTGTGTGTCTCCCGTCAGAACACACTCACACACCACTGTGTCTCTGTCAGAACACACTCACACACCACTGTGTGTCTCTGTCAGAACACACTCACACACCACTGTGTGTCTCCCGTCAGAACACACTCACACACCACTGTGTGTCTCTGTCAGAACACACTCACACACCACTGTGTGTCTCTGTCAGAACACACTCACACACCACTGTGTGTCTCCGTCAGAACACACTCACACACCACTGTGTGTCTCTGTCAGAACACACTCACACACCACTGTGTGTCTCTGTCAGAACACACTCACACACCACTGTGTGTCTCTGTCAGAACACACTCACACACCACTGTGTGTCTCCGTCAGAACACACTCACACACCACTGTGTGTCTCTGTCAGAACACACTCACACACCACTGTGTGTCTCCGTCAGAACACACTCACACACCACTGTGTGTCTCCGTCAGAACACACTCACACACCACTGTGTGTCTCTGTCAGAACACACTCACACACCACTGTGTGTCTCTGTCAGAACACACTCACACACCACTGTGTGTCTCCGTCAGAACACACTCACACACCACTGTGTGTCTCCGTCAGAACACACTCACACACCACTGTGTGTCTCTGTCAGAACACACTCACACACCACTGTGTGTCTCTGTCAGAACACACTCACACACCACTGTGTGTCTCCCGTCAGAACACACTCACACACCACTGTGTGTCTCTGTCAGAACACACTCACACACCACTGTGTGTCTCTGTCAGAACACACTCACACACCACTGTGTGTCTCTGTCAGAACACACTCACACACCACTGTGTCTCTGTCAGAACACACTCACACACCACTGTGTCTCCCGTCAGAACACACTCACACACCACTGTGTGTCTCCGTCAGAACACACACACACACCACTGTGTGTCTCTGTCAGAACACACTCACACACCACTGTGTCTCCCGTCAGAACACACTCACACACCACTGTGTGTCTCTGTCAGAACACACTCACACACCACTGTGTGTCTCTGTCAGAACACACTCACACACCACTGTGTGTCTCTGTCAGAACACACTCACACACCACTGTGTGTCTCTGTCAGAACACACTCACACACCATCAGAACACACTCACACACCACTGTGTGTCTCTGTCAGAACACACTCACACACCACTGTGTGTCTCTGTCAGAACACACTCACACACCACTGTGTGTCTCTGTCAGAACACACTCACACACCACTGTGTGTCTCTGTCAGAACACACTCACACACCACTGTGTGTCTCCGTCAGAACACACTCACACACCACTGTGTGTCTCTGTCAGAACACACTCACACACCACTGTGTGTCTCTGTCAGAACACACTCACACACCACTGTGTGTCTCCGTCAGAACACACTCACACACCACTGTGTGTCTCTGTCAGAACACACTCACACACCACTGTGTGTCTCCCGTCAGAACACACTCACACACCACTGTGTGTCTCTGTCAGAACACACTCACACACCACTGTGTGTCTCTGTCAGAACACACTCACACACCACTGTGTCTCCCGTCAGAACACACTCACACACCACTGTGTGTCTCCGTCAGAACACACACACACACCACTGTGTGTCTCTGTCAGAACACACTCACACACCACTGTGTCTCCCGTCAGAACACACTCACACACCACTGTGTGTCTCTGTCAGAACACACTCACACACCACTGTGTGTCTCTGTCAGAACACACTCACACACCACTGTGTGTCTCTGTCAGAACACACTCACACACCACTGTGTGTCTCTGTCAGAACACACTCACACACCATCAGAACACACTCACACACCACTGTGTGTCTCTGTCAGAACACACTCACACACCACTGTGTGTCTCTGTCAGAACACACTCACACACCACTGTGTCTCCCGTCAGAACACACTCACACACCACTGTGTGTCTCTGTCAGAACACACTCACACACCACTGTGTGTCTCTGTCAGAACACACTCACACACCACTGTGTGTCTGTCAGAACACACTCACACACCACTGTGTCTCCCGTCAGAACACACTCACACACCACTGTGTGTCTCCGTCAGAACACACACACACACCACTGTGTGTCTCTGTCAGAACACACTCACACACCACTGTGTGTCTCTGTCAGAACACACTCACACACCACTGTGTGTCTCTGTCAGAACACACTCACACACCACTGTGTGTCTCTGTCAGAACACACTCACACACCACTGTGTCTCCCGTCAGAACACACTCACACACCACTGTGTGTCTCTGTCAGAACACACTCACACACCACTGTGTGTCTCTGTCAGAACACACTCACACACCACTGTGTGTCTCTGTCAGAACACACTCACACACCACTGTCTCTGTCAGAACACACTCACACACCACTGTGTGTCTCTGTCAGAACACACTCACACACCACTGTGTGTCTCCGTCAGAACACACTCACACACCACTGTGTGTCTCTGTCAGAACACACTCACACACCACTGTGTGTCTCTGTCAGAACACACTCACACACCACTGTGTGTCTCCCGTCAGAACACACTCACACACCACTGTGTGTCTCTGTCAGAACACACTCACACACCACTGTGTGTCTCTGTCAGAACACACTCACACACCACTGTGTGTCTCTGTCAGAACACACTCACACACCACTGTGTGTCTCCCGTCAGAACACACTCACACACCACTGTGTCTCCCGTCAGAACACACTCACACACCACTGTGTGTCTCCGTCAGAACACACTCACACACCACTGTGTGTCTCTGTCAGAACACACTCACACACCACTGTGTGTCTCTGTCAGAACACACTCACACACCACTGTGTGTCTCCCGTCAGAACACACTCACACACCACTGTGTGTCTCTGTCAGAACACACTCACACACCACTGTGTCTCCCGTCAGAACACACTCACACACCACTGTGTGTCTCTGTCAGAACACACTCACACACCACTGTGTCTCCCGTCAGAACACACTCACACACCACTGTGTGTCTCTGTCAGAACACACTCACACACCACTGTGTGTCTCTGTCAGAACACACTCACACACCACTGTGTGTCTCTGTCAGAACACACTCACACACCACTGTGTGTCTCCCGTCAGAACACACTCACACACCACTGTGTGTCTCTGTCAGAACACACTCACACACCACTGTGTGTCTCTGTCAGAACACACTCACACACCACTGTGTGTCTCCCGTCAGAACACACTCACACACCACTGTGTCTCCCGTCAGAACACACTCACACACCACTGTGTGTCTCTGTCAGAACACACTCACACACCACTGTGTGTCTCTGTCAGAACACACTCACACACCACTGTGTGTCTCTGTCAGAACACACTCACACACCACTGTGTGTCTCCGTCAGAACACACTCACACACCACTGTGTGTCTCTGTCAGAACACACTCACACACCACTGTGTGTCTCTGTCAGAACACACTCACACACCACTGTGTGTCTGTCAGAACACACTCACACACCACTGTGTGTCTCTGTCAGAACACACTCACACACCACTGTGTGTCTCCCGTCAGAACACACTCACACACCACTGTGTGTCTCCGTCAGAACACACTCACACACCACTGTGTGTCTCTGTCAGAACACACTCACACACCACTGTGTGTCTCTGTCAGAACACACTCACACACCACTGTGTGTCTCCGTCAGAACACACTCACACACCACTGTGTGTCTCTGTCAGAACACACTCACACACCACTGTGTGTCTCTGTCAGAACACACTCACACACCACTGTGTGTCTCCGTCAGAACACACTCACACACCACTGTGTGTCTCTGTCAGGAATGCATTGCTTACTCTTAGAGTCATCTTTGAGTAATTGATGACGTATTTATTATTTCTGAATTGGCTTTTAATCATTTACTTGTGTAATTGGCATGACACATTTTTACCTGTTATATTTGAATTATTCTGCATTATTCTGAAATCATTCTTCCTAGTAGATTAATGTGTAGTCTGGTGTTTCTGCAGATCTCTGTCCAGGATAGATCACACTGAAGGCACTGATGAATGGAGCGTGGAGAACATCATTGAGGAGACCTTCTGATTTCTGACTATCACTGACTTAGCATGTTGTAGCTCGCGACTATTAAAAAAAATTACACCTTTGTTATGAGTCAGCATAGTGCGACCGCTTAAAGAGTCAGCATAGTGCGACCGCTTAAGGGTGATATAGTTGCACTGAATCCTCTGACTATTTCAGAACTGGCTAGTTTGTGAGCGTGAGCGTACATTCAAGACGTGACGTCTCAAAGCGACACCGAGTCCCTAATCAATGAATAATTGACAGTATGGGATACTCAGAATAATCAAAGATCTAAATATTTATGATTATTTTCTAATAAGAAACACAATCTAAATTTGATTATCATTTGAAATTGGAGTCAGATTAAGCGTAGAGCTACAGTAATATTGAAACTAAATTCTAATAAATTAAGTGAGCTTCACTGGAGCGCTGAAGACACACACACATTATCCCTTCACACACACCGCTGGACTCCGTCGTTGAGCCGATGAGTGGCCTTTACAACATTAGAGACACAGACAACAGCAGGAATATTAGGCTACTGTCACTTTAAGACCGACTGCACAGACCGGATAAACTGACACGCATCCGGTTTCTTCCTCAACTGTTCACTGATCACAGAACACAGAGAACACTTGCTGAGACGGGTATTTAGACATCATTTTCATTCAAGCGTAAGTAAACACGAAAGAAGAATCAGTTCGGTGTTCGATCACTATCTGAAACACGCCTCTCTCTCTGTTAGTCCCGATTTTCGCCACTTCTTCTGCATTTAAAATCATTTGAATGTGTAAATTGGCAAGAAAAAACAGTTCAAATGATAAACTTAAAGGGTAAAGCCCATGGTGGAGCGAGTGAGAGTAATGTTCACCACTCTTCAGCTCCTGATGAGCAGATTCCAGTCTGTCGTCTCCCTCAAGGCTACAACACTAAATGCGCAACTAATATACCATGTAAACTATAGTAATTGAAGGCACAGTGGACATTTGATCAGATCGAAAGCTCATGATAATTCCCATCGTGTTTCTCCAGTGTTCTGAGCTGATGAATGATGCAGGAGTTAATATGAGCCATGAAGGTCATGATAAAGGTCATCAGCTGAGGTCAGACCTGTGGACATCAGTGGATCTGGATGTGTTCTTCTTCTGTGCCCTAAAAAATTCAAGTACCCAGAAGTCAAAATGTATTATATGAATAAATGATGAATGAAAAGTCTGCCTTCATGACCGTTATTCACTCATATAGAGTCCTTGCATATGTTTCTAGAAAACATCATTTTGTGTCATCTGTGAAAGGCTGTATGCTTAATGGAAATTAAAGAACTTACAATATTGAACACCATATCCAACAATCCTATTCCTGGATAAATCGACTAATGAAGGGTTAATGGAGGCTTGTAAAAATACACTTTAGGGCCTAAAATGAACCTATTTCCTTGAACCTTTGAATTTGCACAAGATACTGAAAAACAATAAGTTGTGGCCCAGTTATGAGCAGTCTCATATTGTGTGGTGTAATTCAGTCATTTTAAGGTCAGTCCAGTCACAGTGTGTCTCACGCTGTCTTTGATTTGATTTCATATGATGATTTGTTGTCATGCAATTAAGCCTTTAACTGTGAATTCACTTTTAAATATTCAAATATACAGAAATGTTTTTTTAATTATTTAATGCTCATTTATTTTAGATTTTATTTTTGCATTTTGTGTTTTTTAAGTTTATTTGGGAAACTGAAATAGGAGAGATGTAACAAATGAGCAATACAGATAACCTGAGGTGGAGAAAAATCATTAATGATGGAAATATTAACTACATTCTCTTACGTTTCAGTTTCGCTTGTTTAAGCAGCAATGGAGACAAACCGATCTGAGAGAAATTCAAGAAGAGAATTAGAAGCAAAAGAAAAGGAAGACGAGTGTTTTAGTGAAGTAGTTCGCCAGGACGACTCCGGTGACGAGTGTGTGACAGCGGCTGGGAAGCGCTGTGTGAATATGACACTCATAAATCAGCCCATATCCAGCACTATATCTGTAAATCTCCGGTTCAGACGGTGGATGAATTATTTAAACAGATGTTACAGCTGAACAGAACAACCCTTTGTTTCTTCACATTTTCTCATGTTGCAGCCTTATGCCAAAATGTGATTACTTTGCAAATTTATTAAAAAGGAAAAAAGTTCCGAAGTAGCAGTTCTCCAGGCGGGAATGCGTACACAGAGTCCTGGGCTATACCTGTCTGTCTATCTGTCTATCTATCTATCTATCTATCTATCTATCTATCTATCTATCTATTCTTTCTGTCTTTCTAACTTCTCTTTCTTTCTAACTAATCTTTCTTTTTTCTCTTTCTTTCTAACTAATCTTTCTTTCTTTCTTCCTAATCTTTCTTCCTTTCTAACTAATCTTTCTTTCTACCAAATATTACTTTCTTTCTTTCTAACTAATCTTTCTTTCTTTCTAACCTTTCTAACTAATCTTTCTTTCTACCAAATATTACTTTCTTTCTTTCTAACCTTTCTTTCTTTCTAACCTATCTATCTATCTTTCTTTCTGATAGACTGTATTGCCTTCAAACTTTCTGGCTAGACTTTCTTCAAGCCAACTTAAAGTTTGTCTACGAACTTTACTATCTAGTTCCCTTTGGAAAGGGAACTCGCACTGCGTCAGAGCGCTAGGGGAACGCCTCAGCGTGACTGATGACTGAAACACTGTATAATCACGACAATCATATTGGCCGGCGTCAGCCATGATGTCATACTCTAGCGCGACCAGGAAATATAAAAGGGGCGCCTAGAGAACATGTCATCCTCTTTTCATCTTCAGGGACTGTTTCACTGACGCTGTGAGTTACGATTATGGCTGGAAACAAGCGCTTTAGGAAGTGTGCCGACCCGTGTGAGAGGTTTCTGACACCTGGTGACACTCACAACCTATGTGTGCTTTGTCTGGGTGAAGAGCACGCGCGCTCGGTCTTTGAGGGGACGGAGTGCGCAAATTGTGAGCGTTTCTCATTGAGAACGCTCCATTCTTGTCTGTCTCTCTTCTCGAGGGAGGAGGGACAGTAATCTCTGCCCCACGGTTCGGGTCCCGCTTTAAAATTTCATATCCATCAAATAAACTATTCTGTAATTGAAAAGGAAGCTTTGGCATTGATTTTGGCTATTCAACATTTTGAGGTTTATTTGGGCAGCGGCAGTCCGATTAAGGTGATGACTGATCACAATCCTTTAGTCTTTTTACAGCGTAGTTGTACCACCAACCAGCGCTTGATGAGATGGAGTTTGTTTCTGCAATCATATCTCAAATTCATCACATTAAAGGAAAGGAAAATGTTTTAGCTGACGCATTGTCTCGTGTGTAATGTCATGCTATGTTCCTGCCTGTGACCTTTGGGCGATTTCTAAATTTGAATTATTTCATAACTGTGGCCCTTTGTGAGTGCTGAATTCCCATTTACTAGTAGGTATCTTTTTCTCTTTTATATAAATTGGTGTAGATTTATTTTTCCTAATTTTGGGGTTATGTTTATTAATTGTATTAAATAATCCAGATTATTTAATGTCTTGTGGGTGGAGGTGTTACATCCCTGCCCCTGTTTTTTTTTTTTTTATCTCTTATCTTTTGTGAGAGTTCTAGGGCTGACGACTCCTTGGTGGGCGGGATTGCTCTAATGAAGACCAGCTGCACCTGTGGCAAACTATTTAAGGAGCTCATGGATTTTGCCTAGCTCTCTCTCATTTGTGTTTTGTGACTTTGTTTGGAGAGTGGGTTCTTGAGTTTGTGTTCCATATGATTTCCACAACTCTACCAACCTCATTTCCAACTATTTATTGATTTGATTTTGTGTTGATATTTACTATAATTATCTTGTGTTTGAACCCTAGACATTATTTGTTTAACTTTAAATAAACTTACAATTTCTTTATTTGAATTCATCTTGTCAGTTGTCCTCTTTATGTTATGACTTTGAGCCGGGTCGTAACACCGAGGCCGAGAGTTTGAGAAAGGAGTGAATATCTCACTCTCGTCGGTGGGTGACGAGAACAAGCTGTTGGGCGGGGATGCACTCTCTGATACATCCTCTGGTCCAACAGCCAGTGCTCTATTGGCTTTGAGCCCAGATGAGCAGGAGGGGGCTGAAGCGGGTGAAGAGCGCGCCACCGCCAGGCTTGAGTTGCCATGGCAGTGCGTCAGAGGGGAAGCCGCTTCGTGGAAGGCTTGATGAGCGCTTTCTCTCTGGCCACACCCCACCAATCCCGGTGAGCCTTCCATTCCTTCCCCACCTCCACGCGGAGGTTGTGAAGGCATGGAAGAACCCGTACTCTGCTCGCATTCACCGCTTCCAACATTCCAACTACTCGAATGTGGAGGGAATGCGAGAGCATGGGTTTGTGTCGATGCCTCCCGTTGAGGAGATGTTTGCAAGCTATCTCTCGCAAGGGGAGACATCGACACTAAGAGCTCCAACCCTGCCATCTAGACCACTTCATACCACATCTCGTCTAAATGGCAGGGTATACGTGGCGGCAGGTCAGGCTGGTGCTATGCTGCACACAATGGCAATGTTGCAGGCGTACCAGGCTGACCTGCTGAGGGACCTGGACCAGGGTCAGGGTTTAACCCCAGGCGTGGTGGCTGAGTTGCGCCGCACCACAGACCTGGCTCTCCGGGCCACCAAACAGACGGCTGCCACGATCGGACGATCGTTGGCGGCCATGGTGGCCATGGAGAGGCATCTGTGGTGCGGCGCAACTCAGCATAGCACCATAGCACCTCTGAGCTTTTCGGGACCTCCGATGAGGCGATAGTCGGAAAGTTCAGGGAGGCGAAAGCGTGCTCAGCGGCATACAGATCTCGCATACCGCGCCGGTCCAGGCCCACACCTAGACAGCCTGGGGGTCCTGGCCTGTCTCGTTCCGAGGATCATAGACGGGGCCAGTTAAAACGAAGGTAGACAGGCTGTTCCCCCCCTCAAAAAAAAAAAGAAGAAGAAGAATATATGTTTTATATATTGGGTTATTCGGCCTCCGTTCCCCTCCTGGAAAGGATGGGTTTCCCTTACGGTGTGGTGAAATTGCTACAGGGACTCTGTCGCTACTTGTTCACGGAGTCTCTGGGCTATCTGAAGTAGGCTAATATTGGAGTAGTGATAAGCACAGGTAGCACAAGGTTACCTCCCTGTGGGCTTAGAGGCGTGGTTAGGTTTCCTCTCACTCCAGAGAGTTATCTGCTAAGGCCTCCACTCTCTAGAGCTCGACAGAGTGTCTAAAAGTGATTTTAGAGTGTCTCCTTTAGTGATTTTTTTCAGGTCTCCTCTCATGCGAGAGTCATCATACTGAGGCCTCCGGCCTTAGAGCCCCATGCAGGCAGCCCGGCCCTGCTGCAGGTAGAGGTAGATAAGGGGTCACTCTCTTAATGGCAGAGTTTTTTGGTCCTTTGCCTCTTGGGCTCTGAGCTGGATTTATCTAACATAAACTATTTTTTCTATTTGTGAGAAAACAACTAAGACCACTTGGGTGTGAGTATGGCAGGCCTCCTCTTCTTAGAGTCGCTCTGCTAAGGCCCCTGCTCCCCATAGTCCTGTGGAGGCGGTATACGTCTCTAAATTCGAGACAGTGGTCAAATCACCTCTCTTAGGATGACGTAGTATTCACCTAGCTAGCAGGGTATTTCTATAGAGTGCTCCATCTAACTACATTCACCGAGTCCACCGAGTAAGCCTAGTACTCCCCTGGTTCCCCTGGGTCGTTATGCAGAGTACTTCACCTCTGGTTGAGTTTCTAGCAGGCCCTCACAAAGTTTGGGCCGCTATACTCCCAGTAGGCAGGTGTGTTAAGGTGACAGGCTTCCAGTAGTAGCCTCCCTT
This sequence comes from Leuciscus leuciscus, assembly GCF_965113295.1. NCBI lineage: Eukaryota > Metazoa > Chordata > Actinopteri > Cypriniformes > Leuciscidae > Leuciscus > Leuciscus leuciscus. The sequence goes on from NC_138741.1 coordinate 40,362,090, forward strand.
ATACGGCCAGGCCGCCCCAAATGCAGACTCCAAGACCCTTAGTCTAGGATCGTTAAGGTGAGTATGTCTCCAGTGGCCATATTTCGGAAAAAGCACATAAAGATGTTGTAGGCGTCCTCTCATTTTGAGAGTTGTCATGCTGAGGCCTCCATCCTCCAGAGTTCCGAGCAGATAGGTCTGGTCTCTGCATCGAGAAGAGGCCTCTCTCTTAATTCAGAGAGGTGTGTTTAGGCCCTTCACTTCTTCAGCTCTGTGTTGTGCATAGCTAGAGCTTAGCTGGTTCTTAAAAGGTATGGTAGGCCTCCTCTCCCTTAGGAGAGTTATCCTGCTGAGGCCTCAACGCAAATAGCCTTCCAGGTAGAGCTTGAGAAGCGGTCCCTCCCTCTCTGAGGAGGGGTTTTCAGGCCCCTCGCTCCCTGAGCTCTAGTGGTAGTCGAGCTAGCCGTCCTAACTATATGTGTTAGGCCTCCTCTTCATCGAGAGTCATCCTGCTGAGGCCTCCATATATACAGCTTGGTAGAGCGTGGAAGGGGTTATCATGAGTAGCTCTTAGACCTGTCGCTCCCTGAGCTCTGTGTTGATGTTTTGTGAACTTCAGTGTCCAATAGATCTCTGGTGTGAGTCTGGCAGGCCCCTCTTCCTTTAGAGTCATCCTGCTGTGGCCTCCAGGCAAGCAGCCTGTCAGGTAGAGATGGAGGAGCGGCCTCTCTCTAAAGGAGAGCAGTTAGGCCCCCTCGCTCCCTGAGCGCTGTAGCTGTACTCTAGCATGTGTCAGGCCTCCTCTCCTTAGAGAGTCATCCTGCTGAGGCCTCCATGCAAACAGCTTTGCAGGTAGTAGTACAGAAAAAGGGCCCTCTCGATAACGGAGAGTTGTTTTTAGGTCCTTCTTTGTCTGAGCTCTGCACTATGAACTTTTCACACTATGAGAATAAGCCCTAGAGACCACATTGGTGTAAGTGTGGCAGGCCTCCTCTGCTCTTAGAGCCATCCTGCTGAGGCCTCCGCTTCCCATAGCACTGCGAAGGAGCTATCGTCTCTGGCTAGAGACAGTGGTTGAGTAATGAAAAGCCTAAACAGATTGTTGGCTTCAGCGTTAAGCATGATAGCCTCCCTGGTATGGGGGGTTGACACCGGTCCCCCGTAAGTAGCAAGCTAGGGCCCATAGGCTCTGGGCCGAAGTCCCTTAAAGGAACCCCCCTCTAAAGTTGGGCTGTGGTATCCATGCCCTTGAGCTGGCTCTGGGTCAAGACCTTTGTGTGAAGCACAAAGTTACTTCCTCGCTTAGCATGAAGCTCGGGCAGTGGCCGTAGGGAGTAATGCTACTGACAGCCTGACGTGTAAGCAGTAAGGGGTTTTAACTTTGAGGTTAAATGTGTTTGTGCTTGTAATAGCCATAATTGGCAAAGCATCCCCTCAGCATGGCAGCATGGGCAGATCGTTCCCCTAGTGCTCTGACGCAGTGCGAGTTCCCTTTCAAAAGGGAACGTCTCAGGTTACAGTTGTTTTATTGGTCGGGCGTCCTGTATCCACAGTTTTAAGTGTTTTCAGCCATCAATAATTTTATTCTTTATTCAAGAAGTCTTTATTCCCATTCAAGAGTGCGTTTGCAAATATAATCTTTAAGCTAATCAGGTTAAGTGTATTTGGCAGAGGGGGGTCTCGAGGAAGCAGCTTCAACTGGAGCTCAGATATACTGCACTACTAATGCTTGGATGATGAGTCTGGTGTAAGATGCCTGAATTATGTTGGTGGAGTTGGGGAGGTGGAGGGACGCCAGAAAATCTGATGTCAGAGCAAGGTGAGCGTCTGCTTATATAATCCCACAGTTAACTGACAGATCGGATGGGTTCACAGTTCACTCCTCCCGAAATTACGCTTGTGAACTTTACTTACATTAGTCGCACACGTGATACTAGTACATCTGAATTTTAAACATGTTTAGTCAGTTTTGAATGCTTCAGATTTATTTTCTCATCACAAACTGTTTGAAGCATTTGATCAAGTAAAAGAATACTTGTGTTTCAGTTTAACACAAAGACAAAATTCAAGGTAATGTATTTAAAAAACTCTTGAATTGTTTATTTTGGTTTGAAATATGCATACTATTGATAATGCGAAAAACTCTTCCTGCTTATCACAGACTAACATTCTTCTCTATACATGATTTCTGTAATGCATCTGATAAAGAGCAGTATGCAGTCACACACACATGATGAAGAGCAGTATGCAGTCACACACACACCCGGAAGACCACTGCGTTCAGTGAACGTTGAGCTGAAGCTCATGATGAAACACACAACAGGTCACATGGGGTAAAACTGGGACGCCGCCTCCGACGACTGGATCTCCACCTGGGCCATTTTAAACTGCGTGCACTGAAGCCACTTGCGCAGAGCGAGAGGAAAGGATCCGGGTCCGGGGTTCTGGAGACACTGGTGGTTCACCCGGTTCTGAATGGCTTGCAGACGCAGCTGGAGACCCGCGGACAGATGCTGTAGACACACGGAGCGGTTAGTGTCTAAAGGTCATGATACACAGGTCAACGTTTTGAGCAATGTTGCCGTTAACAGGCAACCAGGAGAGATACAGGGCCCATGACCGATCTTAAGTATCCAGATAGAAATTCGTTGCCCATTCTCAACGGGAAAGTGCCCGAGCAACATTGTTCAAAAAAGTTGCCCTGTGTATCATCACCTTCAGGGTGTGCTCACACTAGAGCCCTGGAGCGGTTGTCGCATCAAGCGTGCCGCTCAAGTCCTGAATAGTGACTGGTCCCCTGGTGGCTGGTCCCAGTATAGCTCATAAACCCAGAGTCTCGATCGCCCCCCGGTGGCTGGTCCGAGTATCGCTCATAGACCCAGTCTCGATCGCCCCCCGGTGGCTGGTCCCAGTATAGCTCATAAACCCAGAGTCTCGATCGCCCCCCGTTGGCTGGTCCCAGTATAGCTCATAAACCCAGAGTCTCGATCGCCCCCCGGTGGCTGGTCCCAGTATAGCTCACAAACCCATAGTCTCGATCACCCCATGGTGGCTGGTCCAAGTGTCGTTCATAAACCCAGAGTCTCGATCGCCCCCCGGTGGCTGGTCCGAGTATCGCTCATAGACCCAGAGTCTCGATCGCCCCCTGGTGGCTGGTCCAAGTATAGCTCATAAACCCAGAGTCTCGATCGCCCCCCGGTGGCTGGTCCGAGTATCGCTCATAGACCCAGTCTCGATCGCCCCCCGGTGGCTGGTCCCAGTATAGCTCATAAACCCAGAGTCTCGATCGCCCCCCGTTGGCTGGTCCCAGTATAGCTCATAAACCCAGAGTCTCGATCGCCCCCCGGTGGCTGGTCCCAGTATAGCTCATATAAACCCAGAGTCTCGATCGCCCCCCGGTGGCTGGTCCCAGTATAGCTCATAAACCCAGAGTCTCGATCGCCCCCCCGGTGGCTAGTCCCAGTATAGCTCATAAACCCAGAGTCTCGATCGCCCCCCGGTGGTTGGTCCGAGTATCGCTCATAGACCCAAACTCCCCATGTAGTCTAATGGGACGCGATGGAAACTAAACAATCATATTACACTTCAAATCATTTTTTTCCAAAGATGTTTACTATCATTTTAGGTCGTTTTTATCACGCTGATGTAAGTTTAAATGTCAGTTTTTTAAAATAAGTCTGGTCTTAGTTAGTTATTTGATGCTATAAAAATGGAGGTGTGACGTCATGATTGACAGCTGGGATTGACAGCTTCTCTAAACGAAGTCACTGAGGCACCAACAGACTTTTTGGGGGATTTTCAGATTGGAGCTTCAGTTTTAATTTCTTCATGTCCATAATGGTTTATTTCACACTGACATAATGAGTTGTACTGCATAAACTGTACTAACGGTTTCTGCGGGAGTGTGTGTGTGTGTGTGTGTGTGAGCGGGACCTTGATATCGCGGCTACACTTCACGTTCACTACTGCGCAGAATCAGGTTCCAAATCAGCACAATATGTCAGCGCCATATTCGGATTTGGCGGCTTCACTTTTCACCAATGGAAGAGAGTGAAGGGGCGTCGTCCATCTTTTTTAGTCTATGGCCTGCACTCACATCACACTCAACATTCAGCGCCGGAGCTCGCGACCGTCATTCACCTTGCAACCTTTTGTTTTGAAGAAAAGTTATTTTGCCAATAGACTGCCTAATAGATTTATCGTTTATGCCGCGCAGTGATGTTCGCTTGATTGAGCTGCACGTATCAGGAGATTATTGCGGAGGCAGCTGACGCTGACGCAGGAGTTTGCAGCTTTTACTCGCAAACTACAATTCCTGTTCATCAATTAGTTGAGAATCAGACCCATTATAAACCTGAATATACTCGATTACATTAAATTAATTAAAAAGTGTACTTTCCGAGTAGTAATATAAGATGTCTGTTGTCGTAATGATGACAGTAGTAGCTGTTCTGTGCTCCGGCGCGGTTAGCGATCACACTAGCCAGATGAACTAGACTTTGGGGTCAAACGCTCTCGGCTCGGTTCAGTGTGAGACACCCTAACAGGGAGATTTTGAAAGTTTACTCTAGAAAGAAAGCAAGAATCACTGCCTGACTTGATAATCAATATGAGGAACACTTACATTTAAATTCGACTGGATCATTGGCAGCCACATGGGAATCAGCTAAACAGAGTGAAGAAGACAATAAATATAATAAACACCTTAGACTGCATAATGTAGAAGTGCAAATACAGTTTCAAACACTACAGACCCAATCAGTTTGAGCATGTGTGGTAATAAATCCCTCTTACTTTGACAAAGATGGTTGAGTTGCACTCCTGCAAGGCCTCCATTAGACTGATGACATGCAAACACACCATCTCTACCATCTGAAACACACACGAACACCTGCCGCGTCACACTTCTGTCAGTTATGATGGGTCATGATCAGGGTTTGAAATTAACTTTTTCATTCACTGGCCAATTTGGCTACTAAATTTTAAGTTACCAGCCATTCAGAATTTCTACTAGCCAAAAAAAAGAAAAAAGGAAATGAACTAGATTAACTACGTCACAACATATATATAAAATCAAACAAAATCCTGCCATCCAGCATCTCCTCCCTTCCTCTTTCATCTTCATCCTTTTCACCAAAAATATGTTATAGGTGGACAGATCAATACAGTACAAAGAACATAAAAAAAATGCAGGATGTTGGAAAATAATAATGTTTTTTCTGCTAACCCCCTGAGGTCGGCTGCCGCACCGGCGCGGCAAACTCGCTTTTTTTCTTATCAGTTGAAAAGACACTCAAAATACTCTATTGATTATGAACTGTAACTCAGCGAATACTCAGTCAAACAGGCACAAGAGATATGTCTTTATAAAACTTGAATTCTCTTTTAAATGAAGTAATTTATATAAAAAACAAATATTCTCAGTTTATGTAATCTGTATGAACAGAGAGAGATGTCAGTCGTTGTCATTTCAGCTCATTAAGTGTTAATGTGAACACGCCCACGGAGAGCGCGCGCTATTCAAACGCAAATGATCTGAGGTAATCCATGCAAATGTGTCAACGCCCACATCAGCTGGATAAAATACTTCAAGTTTAATCAAATTCCTGTACTTTAGGTCATCTTGCGACACTGTGAGGAATAATCCTGGGAAATTTACCTCAGAAGTGCTGGTTTAGTTTAGTTTCGAGGAGCAACAGATCCAGCTGAGGATTGTGAATAGTAAGTTCTTTATTCTTACGTTTTTTGTTCTAATCGCGATATGGAATAGTGTCTGCAAACCGCAAAAAGTTTCTCAAAAATGCAAACATGTTGCTCACATATTATGGTAGCCCTGTTTGTGCTAAATAGAGTGTAATTACACCTTTGCCATTAATATGTTTATAAGCAGCTGAAAAAAGCACAAATGTCAGGGCATGTCAAAACATCTCAAGGACCCCAAAAACACCTTAGGCCCCAGAGAGTTAAGGCCTTTAATGGTTTTTCTACTTCACTATCGCTTCAATGCAAATGAACAAGCGCGTTGTTATTTGTTGCGTAGTGACGTGTGTGTTCAAGAACGCCAGATATGACCAGATTCTGCTTAATACACTGTATTTAATATATCATGATGTCTCAAGAGTATTTGCGCTAAATCTGTGCAGATTTGTCTTACATGAACTTCCCCAGCAAAGTGAGTAAATATAATAACGCCAAACTGGCCTGTGATTTGACAGCGTTACCCGCCACTGTTGATTTTACCCGCATTTGGCGGGTGTTAATTTCAAACCCTGGTCATGATTGATTGTCTTTGCTCATTAGCATGCAGTCTAGAATTAATTGCAAATAGGAGTAATTTTATATCTAATAGTGTCGTATCAAGCCCATTGTACAGATGGTGTGTGTGTGTGAGAGAGAATCGTACCACTCTGTTGTGAGCCATGAGCTGGAGGATGCTGGGAGTCACGCGGCTCCAGAACTCCAGGCCCGTCAGGATGGCCCCCGAGCAGAACTCGTTCTGGTTCTGGTTCTGGCTGGACGGGACGGCCGCCTGCTCGCAGTAGATGGTCCACAGCTGGGCGAACATGAAGGCGTGGAACAGCGAACACATGTGCAGCACTGACGTCTGCACACACACACACACACACACACACACACACACACACACACACACACACACACACACACACACACACACACACACAGAAGAGCTTCAGACTCACAGACCTGCAGATCCCGCAGCTCAACGATCCGCTTCATACCTTGGATTGCTCCGGGAACCCGATCAGGATGACGATCAGATGGTCCGCGATGTGAGACCCAGCGTCCAGAGGGATGGGCATGCAGCATGAGGAGCCCTGCTGCAAAGCACTGTGGGTAAGAGAGCCCAGCAGCAGCCAGGACAGCTGACGGATGTGCGACACACACTCGATGAACTCTTTGGGTCTAAGGAAGCAGAAGAACAGAGTAAAGAGATGCCGATGCAAACACACACACACACACACACACACACACACACACACTCACGTCTGGTTAACACTAACCCTACCACTAAACCTATCCATCAGACACTACTTTCTGCATTTTACATTTTCAAAAAAAACACTTTTTTTATTTTTTATTAATCTTTTTTTTCAGCAAAATCATTAATCAGTTTATTAATCAATTTAATATTAATCAGCAAATAGTCCTCATGAAGTAGGGAATCTCAAGTTTTACTATCCTTGTGGGGACATTTGGTCCTCACAAGTACAGCTAAACATGCCCACACACACACACACACACACACACACACACACACACACACACACACAGGTTTACCCCTGCTGCATAGCAGAGGGTGGGTGGTAAAGCCAGGGCAAGTAGCGAGTCACTGCTTTGTTGTCTCTGTGGTTTCCTTTGCTGATCTCCATCGCCGTGATCTGAGCCAGACCGACCTTCAGATTCCCACCAAACGTGTCCTCGTGCAGCGGCTGACAGCAGGCCTTCATGTGGCTCTGAGACACACACACACACACACACACACACACACACACACACACACACACACATCATGCTTTCAGCATTTTACATTCAGGCAGTGGCACACACTTTTATCCCAGGAGATCTGAGACTTCTCACTAGCAGTTTTCCAGTGGAAAGCCTCGGCTGTGGAGGGGTTCGGTTTGTGAGACACATCTCTCTTTTCTCAACATCAACTTGATGTTCTTCCAATCGGTCTGAAAACTTGTGTTCTGAAGAACTGAGAAGCAGTTTTTCATTTGCACACAGTCCAAACGTTTCCCATCAGCAATCACAAAACTACATAAAGGTTTACTTTGAATAAAGATTTAAAACTCAAAAGAGTTTAACTTGGATATTCTATAAGCTTTTCACTTGTATTTTTCAGTGTGTTGTAGCCGTTAAAATCTAAATTTGTTTATATTTACAAAATACACTTAAGTTGGTTTCACACTGTGGTTTCCTCAGGAACAGACTGAAGACTCTGATTATATATACAAACTCAAACTTTAATAATAGTACTCTGGAACAAGCTGAAAGGATAGTGGCAGCAGTTCAGGGGCCCAGGGCGAAGCCAGCGGCTCGGGAGACCAGGGTGGAGCAGATGATGGGAGGAGCCAAGGAGGAGGAGGACAAGGACTTAAAGCAGGAGGAGCAAGGTGGGACCCAGGCAGGTAGCCCCTGGTTGAGCCGATGGAGGGAGGAGCCATGGTGGAGCCGATGGAGGGAGGAGAAGCCATGGTGGAGCCGATGGAGGGAGGAGAAGCCATGGTGGAGCCGATGGAGGGAGGAGAAGCCATGGTGGAGCCGATGGAGGGAGGAGCCATGGTGGAGAAAGGGCTGATTACTCCAGGGGGCCGTCTGACGGAGGCGGAGCAGCTGGAAGAGGAGACCAGGGTGTAGAAGGAGAGCCGACGAGCCAATGCGATGCTGAGGATCTGGAGGGACATGGCGATGACAACGGCTCTGGCGATCCAGAGGGCCATGGTGGAGTCGGAGAGACAGGGGACCACAGTGGAGCTGGAGGGAGTGAGAAGTCCAACGGAGCCAGGGGGACGAAGGGACGAGGCGAAGCCGGAGGAGTGTAGTCCTGAGGCGAGGGCAGGTCGACGAACGACCAAGGTGGAGCCAGAGGGATGAGGGAGCCTGGACTGATGGGCCACGGTGGAGATGAGGGAGGTGGGAGCCAAGGTGGAGTTAATGGACCGACGGGCCGAGGTGGAGACCGGGGATCCACCGACCATGATGGAGCTGGAGACTGGCAGACCCGCAGCAAGCCCACATCACTGATGGTGGAATGAGGCTGAGCTGAGGGGCTGATAGGAAGCAGCAGAGGCGGTGATGAGGAATAGATGATGATGATGATGGGACAGGGCTCGCAAAATTTCAAAATCGCTGGTAGCCCTCCGGGCAGGCACTCTTCAGATTTTGGTAGCCCGAAATGAATTTTACTAGCCCAGATAAAAAGACAATTTTCAATGTAGAAAATTGGTTTTGAGTCAAAACAATGAATCACAAAACAAAATATCAACAAATATGCATCTGGTTCTAACTGAACTGAAATGTGTGTGACAAGTATGGAACATGAATCAGTCATGTCTGTGGCTCAGCCCCCAATGAGGGTATGATCTTTTTTTTTTTTAAAGTAACACTTTAGTTTAGGGTATAATACTCACTCATACTCAGTCAGGGTGGTTCGGGGGCACCCCGAGAAAATTTTGATTTCTCTGATCTACATATGTGCATTTTAAGATGTTTTGAAGGCCAAAAAAAATGGATAACAATAGCTTTAAAACCATGTAAGTGGGCAGCTGATTATTTTTCTCTCCTCATCAGCGTCACACTCCTATTCTCTTTGTCTTCCCCTCCTAAAGCTGAGCTTTGACTGATATAGGCTTTTCATTTTTGTCTGTCAGTGAAGTAAACATAGGGTCATCTGATAGGTTGATTTATGAATCATTTTCTCAGACACATTAATTTACTGAAAGCTACTAGGAAAGCTAGGTAGCCTAAGTTTATTAAATTCATTCACAGTATGTACACATTCATTATTGATCTTATTCCTAATACAGGGCCGTAGACAGGGCTTTATAATCAAAGAGGTCCTACATTTAAGGTTATTAGTGGGTTAAATTTTGTTTTGTTTTTCTGATATGTCCATTTCAAGACATTTTAAGGCCAAAAAAGGATAAGAAATAGCTTTAAAACAACGTCAGTGGGCAGTAGATTATTTGTCAATAATCTACTTTTTTTTTTTTTAAATCAAGACTTAAAACGCATCTTTTTAAAATGGCTTTTAGTACCCAGTAGTATGGTGGCACTTTTATACTTTTATATTTATTTTCATTTTTTACTTTAGTTTTTTATTCTCTTATCTATTACTGTACTTGTTCTTCGGTGTGTTGTTTTACATTGTTGTTTAATCTGTTGTAAAGCACCTTGGTTCACCTATCGGTCGATGGAAGGTGCTATATAAATAAAGTACATTACATTACAATACCTGCTCTCACTTATCCATCACTCTTTCTTTTTCTCTCAGTCTCCTCATCTTGCCCTGTCTCTTCCCCTCCTAAAGCTGAACTTAATTTACTGAAGGCTACAAATTGTATATTAATTCTCAACATGTACACATTCATTATTAATCTTGTGCCCAACATGAAAACGGCTTTGTTAATGCTCTGTTAATGTCCCCTCAGAATGACAGCAAACTAATTATTAGTCACGTTACATAGGCCTATTTTCAGTTCAAAATGGCGAAATTCGACAAAAGTATATTCGATTGTCTGATCATTTTTGTCATTCGTTTCACATTTATGACCTAAAAAAAACTGTCAAATATGAAATGTTTAGTTTAGCTACTTACATCTTATCTCGCACTTGACCGTAAACTGAAGCGAGTCGCTCTCTGCTCAAATTCGCGCTCAGAAGCTTCTGTGTATATAAAGCCCGCCTACTTTGATTTGATTGGTCATCTCAAATATTCTGACATTGACAGACCAATGAGACTCAGATGAACACACGAACACACACACCCTGTCCTCTGTTTCTGACGTGTGCTCTGCTCGGCGCTGCTGCGTATTGAAGATGAAGAACGCGCTGAATCTGATTATAACAAGACTGAAGCGAACAGTATTTCAGATAGCCCGTCGGGCAGGCCGGTTATGCATTTTGGTAGCCCGAATGGAAAACAATATAGCCCCGGGACGTCGGGCAGGCGATTTTGCGAGCCCTGTGGGAGGAGGTGGGAGAGGGAGGCTGAGTAGGAGTTTGGAGCTGACAGACAGTTCTGGGCAGACAGATGAAACATGTGATGGAGGAAAACAGGGTATTTCAGGGTATTTTGGACGAGGACAGGGACGGGAGACTCAGGCGCAGCGGCGGCCATCTTAGCTGAGGGCTCAGAGGCGGCGACTATTTTGGCAGAGGACTCAGGTGACTGACGAGAGAGAGCGAAGGCATAACGCTCTGTTTGAACTGAATTCACTTCTCACTGAAGCTGCAAACGCACATCATACACATTTCACAATGTCAAGCTGCTTTATGAATTACATCATGATTCAGTCCATTACGACAGTGAATGTTTGAGCGCTTGTGTAGAGGAATACCTTTAATTTAGTCAGCGTGTGCATGTCTGCGATGAAGTCCAGCAACTCGCTCAGATACTGCCTCAAACACTCCATGGCCGCGGTCGTACACTGCGGGACAGACATCCGTCACTAACACACACACACACACACACACATAGCAGATGTGATGAGAGACGAGGCTCACCCCGGGCAGAGCGGTGATCATGTGCTTCTGGAGGATGGTGGACTCAGCCAGCCTCGTCCCGATGTCTGAACACACAAACTGAGGACAGCAGAGGAAATTACTGACTCTCTCACACTGATCTCATGAGCCTGTTTATTTCTAATTTCTTTATTAGATTTTTCTGCAGGGAACATCAAATCAACAGATAATAACACTGATTTGATGAAATTATCTTTCCACACTGTTCATACCACAATATGAACCTCCCTCAAATAAACAACCTACAGCTTCCAATAAGGAAAGAAAAGAAAAACAACAACGCAATACTGATATCTAGCAACAGAAAACTAGATATGCGCCCAAATGGCTTCATGGTTGTTTGCTCTACTGTGAGACGGGATTGATCTGAATAATGTCGTGTCTTCTGTAGAGCTGCTTATTGCTGAAATTGAATTCATTTCATAGTCGCTGAACTTTCCATGAACCTGTGCAGTGAATGGAGCTGTGACAGACGGGGGCTGTACCTGCACCAGCAGCAGAAGGTTCGTATCGGGAATAGAGGACTTGAACTTCAGAGCCTGAAGCAGCTCCAGGACCACGATACGCGACATGTAGAACTTGTCTCTTTCCTGCAGCAAACGGGGGAAAATATCATTTTCAAAAACAATTCAATTCAAATTTATTTATATAGCGCTTTTCACAGTACACATCGTTTCAAAACAGCTTTACAGAAAATGCATGAGTCCACATTACAGATTAGAGTGATCTGTTATCAGAGGAGACTGTCTTAGTTATGTTTCCAGAAATGTACATATACAAAAATCACAGCTAAAAATGTAATAATTTAAGACAGAAACAATGAGCTCATTGAAGTAATGAATACATGTTTGTTAACAAATGATTATGACAGAAAATTGTAGCATTGGTGCAACAAGCGATTGTAAAATCTCTTTGGGCCAGTTGTTCAAAAAGTTTAATCTGGATCAAAATTATCTGGATTTGGAAATCCCATGTTTTGCTATCCAGGATCAGGTAATCCATCTTACTTTTTTTTGCCAGTTTTTCAAAGCAAAATTGGATTGGATCACTCTGATCTGGATGTAAACTTTTTCCGATGACCAAATCTGGATTACTGGTGCTCTACGGAACCCCCAAAGGGACATGGTCATGTAAAAAATATGAGATAGGGAAAAAAAATATTTCAATGCTTTTGCGTTCTCTTAGAAAAGTTTTGTATAGCGTTCACCAAAAAAACGTTGTGTTCGCTTGCAAAGATCTTTGGTTCATCTCTTATTATTGTGCCAATGTAGTTTAGAAACAGTGATAAAACACTTTGAATTAAATATAATATTTTTGTTTGATTTTTACAGCTGTTTGGGGATTATTTAATGGCGCCAAAATCTCTTTTTTACTTTACAGTAGGCTACCGACAGGCTTAATATGTAGCCTAATGTCTACTTCTAATAATTTAACAGTTAAGATAATCAAAAGCAAAAGCATATGTGTGTGTGTATATTACATGATACAAATGTTGTATTTTTGACAAATTTTGAAGTTTTACTACATTTTCTTCCTGGAATCCACCTTGAAATCCTACCCCCTGTTGGGATCAGGATAATCTGTTTTTTTGGATCAAAGTTATCCAAATCCTACTGACAAGTTTTGAACAACACAAACTGAAGGTTTGATCCAGATTAAAACTAGGATTGGATTCCGTGATCTAATCTGATTTCAGATTCCTTCTTTCCCTTTTGAACAACCCATTTTCAAGATTTCATCCAATCCGATAACCAAAATCCGATCAGCTTACCTTTGAACAACTGGCCCTGTAGGGCATAACATCATAATAGCAGACATCAGATCCTCTCTTGTGGAATAAACACTGACAAATAAAGGCTTGCTCACCTTGCTGAAGTTTTTGTAGCATAAACCACAGATCTCTACGAGATACGAGAGACTGAACACACCGTACTGGAGAACAAAGCTCAGCAGTTTGGAGAAGGGCTCCAGCAGACTCTGCAGGACGAACGGAGAAGCAGTGAGATTTATGACCGTAACACACTTTCGGTTAATCCGAGGGGAACCTTAAACGACACACAGAGCCACAGAAATGTACGAGCTTACTCTTGTTGCGTTAGTGACAGGAATCTTCAACAAACAGATGATTATCCTCAGGCTTGAGTCCAGCGGACACTTCATAAAGGAGAGGAGAGAAACCGTGAGCACTGTGAGACTGATCATATACGGCTCAGAGAGACTGAAGCGCACCTTGAGCGGCAGCACAGCCGGCAGTTTGGCCAGGAAGGTCTGGAACTGGTTGCAGATGGTGGTCCACAGGTTGCTGGGTGAGTCCATGGGAAGAGTCTCCATGAAGGTGGCGATGTTGTCCAGACAGTGCAGGATAGCGCCGCCTGCTGGCAGAGACTTCTTATTGTTCAGACCCTAGGACGACACCAGCAGCTTTACTGCAGTTAACCAGCAGCCACAATACAGCCATATACAACCATTCACAGCTCATGCACACACTATTAGTGTAAAGCAGAGAGGGTCATATCTTGCACCCAGCGCAATGGGTGCGCTTTCATTTTTGCAAATCATACATTATTACAAGGAAAAATATTACCACACGAGGGAAATCATTGTTGTGTCCATGAAGATGTGAAAAACTAGGCATAAATCTAGCTTACACATTTACCCAAATTATTATACGCCTGTTTAACCGAAGCTAATTTGTGTGTTTCTCCATCCCCAATGTCACTTCTCTGTGTTTTACAGCCCTGACGAGAACGTCAGTCTCCTCGGCTGTGAACCGCTGCTGGCGTGCGTCTGGAAATCCGTCATTATAATAGCAATCCGCCATGGAACAAGCGTGCCTGCTCTTAAAGGGAATGTGAGATGTCGCTCTGATTGGTTTATTTCATGTTACGCCCAAACCACACCTATGAGTAATGAAGCTACTTCAGACCAACACATTTTAGATTTGTGTCGGGCGCAAGAGTCATTTATCCCGCCGGTATAATAGCAACAGTGCCCGAGATCCGCCCACAAAGTTACTTGTGTTTCGCGCTTGATACTTGCGTTTCATATCGTTAAAATAGGGCCCAGAGTCTTAATAATGAAGGTTGTGATGAATGTCCTGGTAATCAAACTCTAATTGAGGAAAGCATGATTCTCTGTTACAAAGGAAAGTAAGAAGGCTTTAAGCAAAGCTTTCCAGACTGTCCTCTGCTGGAAGACGTGAGTGTGTGTGAGTGAGCAGACGTGTGTGTGTGTGTGTGTGTGTGTGTGTGTGTGTGAGACGCACCTCCAGCAGCTGGCTCAGCGCGGCCACAGAGCTCAGCTCATTGAAATCCACCAGAGCCATGGCCAGTGTCCGCAGGAAGCTTCCGTCTGAAACCAGAGAGAACAGTGCCAGTGAGCTTGAGTCTCTCTGTGTGTGTGTGTGTGTGTGTGTGTGTGTGTGTGTGTATGTGTGTGTGTGTGTGTGAGAGCTGTGTCTCAGACCTTTAATGTTGCTCTGGAAGAGCTGTGGTAGGATGCCGTTGGGCGCGAGCTGATGGAGGACGCAGCGCAGGAACTGCTTGGCCACGCCAGCGACGTTCCCGGGAATCAGCATGCTACAAACACACACACACACACACACACCAGTGATGGGAACGCAGGCTCCTTTTATGGAGTTGGATCGTTGGAGCCGGCTCTTTCGGCCCACAAATGTCTCTTCATTTACAGATTTTTACAATCTCTAGGACACATTTCTCAATACTCAGGTCACTTCATCAAACTCTTCATTGGCTGGTCCAGTGGTGTGACATCAGAGGCGGGTGACGTGTTGTCTGTCTCATTATATATTATATATATCACTATGGCAAGCAAACAAAGTTATGGGTTGTGTGTGCATCCCTGCCCTCGCTACATCACACAATCTGTGTGTTGTTTGTTTGTGAGTGGATGTACAGGCAGCGCTCGAGGGTGTGCAGACTATGAACAGCTTTCTCTCAGGCTCGCGTTCCTCACAGTTCGGGTCGATCCAGATCCAGAAATAATAGCCCATCCGCGCATCTCTAGTCCACAGAGCTGCCCTGTGGCGTAGATCAGAACAACTGTTCGTATGTTTTGGACCTCCTAATAAATGGTCACCAGCATCTAAGCAGAGAATGAGCAAATGGATAGTTGATGCTATCTCTCTTGCCTACGAATCGGCCGGACTGCCTACCCCTTTGGTAGTACGGGCCCATTCGACTAGGAGTATAGTGGTCTTAGTGTCAGGAGTCCCACTTCAAGATGTTTGTCACACTAGACAGTCACTGGTCATTATGGTGGTGTGGGTATAGACGTTCCCATAGCGTCAATCGACGCAACGCGATTTCCCTTGAAAGGGAACGCCTCAGTTACGACTGTAACCTCGGTTCCCTGAAGAGGGAACGAGACGTTGCGTCACCATGCCATACTCCCTGCATGCCTGCTGGCGACTGTTTGGCGTTACACTGTTTGGGCAGGCTTTATAGTGTCCTGGTTGGTGACGTCACCCGCCTCTGACGTCGTGTTACACCATTGGACTGATTTAATTTGCACTTCACGACGCAATCAATCAGAGCGTTCCCACAGCATCAATCGATGCACCGTCTCGTTCCCTCTACAGGGAACCGAGGTTACAGTCGTAACCAAGGCGTTTTGGTAGTTTTAGTAAATGTGAAATGAACTGCTGTGAAGCTGAGAGTTAGTAAAGAGAACTGTGTGAAGAGTTTCGAAAAATGTAAAATATTGAGAAAATGATTGTAAAAAACTGCTTATTATTCAATGTAGTTGTATAATACTAAACCTTTCCAGAATACCTTAGTTTTACATTATTTTATATAAAATCTTTAATATTGGAAAAAAAACCCATTATTACAGATAATATAGCAACAGTCAGTACAAAAGTCATCCTTTTACTCGTAGCAATTAGTCGTAATAATTCACAAAAACAAAAAGAGAAATCAGCTCTCAGACAGGAGCCGACTTCCATTGTTCACGACCGACACAAGCTAACTCAGTCAGGAGAATAAGCCTCAGACATACAGTTGTAAAAGATTAACTCACCTTTCAGCCTGACCTGTGAAATTGGAGCTCGAGGCCAACCTGCAGAATTAAAGCAGAAAACTGAAAGAAAGCCATAGAAATGGCAGTGAACACGTGTCTGCAGTCAGCGGCTGTGATCCGAGCGTACCTGCCCACAGACTGCATGATCTCCAGCAGCAGCGGAGCCGCCAGATCGGGACTCAGGTGGATGAACATGGACAGAACCACCACGGCCAGAGCCAGAGTCTCCTCGTCATACTCCTCCAGAACGGCCCCGCAGTCCCGGCACCTGAGCAGACACACACACAGATGAGGCACACTAAACCCTGACGCTCTCTCTCGCTCTTGCTCGCTCTCCCCACCTGTCAGCCATGTTCGTGGGCTGCTCGTCGCTGAAGTCTTCCGGCGCTGGAACAAACATACTGGCGGTGCTCGGAGCTGACAGCAGACTCGTCTTGGTAGGACCTGCAAGAGTGAGGTGTAGAGTTGGGGACAGACTCCAGCACACAGGTGTGGTCATGATTAGTGGTGCTAAAGAAGACCGACCCGTGTCCCAGGTGCTGATGTTCTGCGGCGCGCTGGACTGATGCTCGAGCTGCCGCTTCATCAGCTGACTCATGGTCACGGCACCCAGAGAGCCTCGCTTCACCTGGCGATACTGAGCTGGAGGAGCAGGACACACACTTCAGAAGATGCTCATGCATGACAGACACTTCACATGAAGAATGACACTATGGTGTTCAGTAGAGCTGCTTTACAGCAGAATTAGTCTCATATTTGATGAAATTTGCATAATAGATTCTGTTATCTTCCTGTTTATTACTGTGAAGATGCTTTGAATCATTCTGTATTGTATAAAGCGCTGTAGAAATAAAGCTGACTCGACCTGAATAAGCCCACATCTGGATCTGATCAAATCTCTCACTCTTACAGCACAAATGAAGCCTCATGAAGCAGAAGCAGTGGGCCGGGCTCATATTAACACTGTATTTAGTGGAGTTGAGTTAGTGTGGAGGGGATTTACTGGACACTGAGGAGCGATGGCTGGTTTCGGGGACGGCCGCCTCCAGAGCCGGAGCCGAGGCCGATTCTCTGGGCTTCTCCAGGTTCGTCAGGGATTTCTCATCTGTGTGAATATCAAAACCTTCAGTCTCTGAACTCTGTGTGCAACCACTTCTGAACAACGGCAGAGCACTGCAACATTAACACGTTCTCCAACAGCGCCGTCACCAGTGGTCTGAATGTGCACTGTGCATTATGTGAACTAGATTAGTGCCAGGATAGTTAGTCTCACTGTTTTTCTTCTGAAAGTCTTCTTATTCAAAGTCATATTGTGAACGACTTATTATCAAATGAAAAAGCACAAACTAGGGGTGTAACGGCACACAAACATGTCGGTTCAAACCTCAGTTTTGAACTGGGTTCGTACAGATACTGTAAAAAGAAATTCCAGGACTTTCAAGGACTTTTCAAGCACTACTTTGGGGGGTTTTGGTAAATATAATGAATATATAAGCTAATATAACATACTGTGGACAGTGAGTGACTTGCCTAAGGTAAATGTAGTTACGTGAGATATTATTCTCAAACTGTTTTGTTGATGTCTTTCTGCACTTGAAACACTGTTTGAGAGATTACAAGTAAACATATCTAAGCATAGATCAGGTGTTTCTCAAACGAACAACTGTGTCCTTCCTAGTCCAGTCTTTCTGAGGCTTGAAGGCTAGTGTCCTCCTCAGCATCAAACGCTAGAATGAGACGCTCTAGTAAGACCACATGGCTACGTCACACGTTCCCTGACCCTGCGGTCACGGCACGAAAATACTACTAAAACTGTCTCCAAGTGGCTTATTATTGTCAGTTTAGTGTTAGCGATTAATTTACAGAAAAACAAAAGAGGGCGCTAATACATTGCTAAATCAGATATATGTCAGATAATCGGATTGAAGCATATGTCCGAGTGAAGACTGTGCGCGAGCCACAAGTGACTGACTGTACTGGTCGTCTGACAGTATGACCAAACCGTGACGAATACATGTACCATTACACCCCTAGTACAAACACAAATCCACAAAGATGTAGCGTGAAACATTTCATATACGCTGCATAACCCGAGCTGACTGACCTGACTCTGCCGTCGTCTCGCTCATCTTGTCCAGAGTGTTGAAGGTGATGTCCAGATATTCCCTCTGGATGGCGCTGACGGCGATCTTCCTCTCTTTGCGCTGGCGTGGCACGATCTGAATCTTGAATTCGGCTTCGTCACTCTCATCGTCGGGTTTGGGATCGCTGTCTCTCTCATCGGTCTCCTCGGCGTCCTCGTCTCCTGCCCGTTCTAGAGACTCCATGGGGATGTGGTGCAGGACCGACCGGCTCGAGGGACTGGGACTCGTCCCACTGCTATCCTTCCTGCAGGGATCCTCCAGGGAAGCGTTTGGCATGTGCGAGGTCTTCCTGAAGAGATCCCTCTTCTGCTTCAGGGTCATGGTGCTCTCCTGCTGAGCCGTGGAGTCGGGCAGCTCCAGGGTCGCCGCTATCCGCTGGTCCCCGCTGCAGTCCTCGACGCTGACCTGCACCACAGGAGGAGAGCGGCCGGCCGGCGGATCCTCAGCTCGGCTCAGCACTCCGCCGGGGAGCTTCAGTGCCTCAAACAGGTCCTCGTTGCTCTCCACAATGCGCAGGGGAGGCAGCGGCTCGAATATCAGCGAGTCGCTGTCGGAGAGCGAGAGGATGGAGCGCTTCTCAGGGATGGAGGTGCAGTCTGAGGAGAGATCGATGAGATCCGGGTCGTCCTTGTCCAGCGGCGAGTCCAGGCCGGCGGGTTTGTCTTCAAAGGTCTCCATGCAGCTGAGCCGCACCTCGGGGATGATGGGCCTGACGCTGGAGCCGCTGCGGTCGATGACGGAGTGGCCGTTGGAGGAGTCCTTCCCATGGTGCTGTGCTCTGTGCTGCTGCCGGCCGATGGAGGAGGACGAAGAGGGCTGGAGGGCCGGAGGACCCTGCAGGTCACAGCGGTCGATGCAGGACTTGCGCCGGTGCTCGTCCAAGTTGAAGAGGATGGAGTCGGTGTTGCCGATGTCCAGAGACTTCTGCTTGTGCATGGCCTGCAGTCTCTTCTTCCGGCTGCTGCCGTCCTCTCGCCCCGAGTACAGCAGCGTGTCCTGAAGCGCGCCGCCCTCCTTGTACTCCGCCAGCTCAATCTCACCTGAAGAAGAGGAGAAGAGATGATGATGAAGAGCACACGCATCAGCCCAGGTTAGAGATGAGCTGGTATACGGTAATGCAACAAGGAAACATCGGGCCCTATCATACACCCGGCTTTAACCTCGCGCACGAGCAGATCCGTTCCCTCGCTAGAGAAGCGTTCAGTCTTTCCGCCTGAATCCGCCATGGCGCGAGCGCAACTGGCTTTTAAAGGGAATGGGAGATGAGACTCTGATTGGTTTATCATTACGTCCAAAACACACCCATTACTCATTAAGAGAATAGAGAGGACCCTTTTAGACCAGCGCCGGGCGCGTCGACCATTTTACCCGTCGTTAAACTAGTCAAAGTGGATTCGGACACGCCCTAAGTGCACTTGCGCTTTAGACCATGCGCTTTGATCATTAAAATATTAAAATAGGGCCCATCACATTCACTCTCGGCTACTTCTACACTCATCTGGATCGGCATGTGCGAAATTACCAAAATCACGAAATTAGTCAGTTTATTTCATGATAACGATATATATATATATATAAATATAGTTATTTTGCTTTAAATAAAGTTTTTATGACATCAGAGTGTACGATATCAAAAAAAAATTATTTCATCATTCTTGCCCTCAATTTCAATATCACGAAAATCAATACTATCCTAACTAGGGTAAATAAAACTCAAACTCAATGAAGACAAGTAAACAGTCAGTGATAAAATAAGACAAAGAAACTAATAACAAACAACAGCACAGCAAACTACAATAAAACAAAGACACGAATGAAATAGACCTGACTGGAAAACTTCAAGCACTAGAAATAAGAAATACTACATAAATGTAATAAAGTTATCAAATGTATAAAAAACACTGTAGTCTTTGTAAATTACAGTGTAGATTAATCCTTATTAAAGTTCCAAAAGTTATTCAGTCAAGAGCAGTGAGTGATTCTCTCTTTTTCTTCTGTTCTTTGATTATCATTAATGACAGAAAGCCACAGGTTTATTATTAGGCTGCTGTCACTTTAAGAGCACAATATACTCACACACATGCTTTTTCCTTCTCAACTGTTTACAATGTTATTTTTCTAGTCATATTTACATATTTTAAAACGAGTACTCGAGTACTCAGAGATCAGTCCTCCAAATTTAAAATTTACAAAAACGTTTTCCATTGTTTTCCATTGTAACGTGGACTGAAATATGACTAATGACTATGAAAGTGTGATGCGTCACACTCACTCCTTTGAGCGCTGAGCTCCACAGGCTGATACTTGACAGACTTGCTGCCGCCGATCCTCTTGAGACGAGCGAAGAAGGTCTGCGACTCCTTACTGCCGGCTCCGGTCGGAGTGTCGTGGATGTCGGACTCGTCGAACACACTGTCCTCCTCTGCACGGGAAACACAGGGCATTAATGCAGCCGGACGGCCGGGAGCGCTCAGATCTGAGCTGGCGGTCTCCTACCTTTCTCCTTCTCGCTGTAGCGGCTGATGTTGGAGTTGTCGCTGTACAGCGGGCCTGCGGACACGTGCGACCTGCAGCTGTGGTACTGAGCGTTCAGCGTGTTGATGGTGATGTGGATCAGATGGAGCACCACATCTTTACTCATGTCCATATCTCTGTACGGATACTGAAACACAGCAAGACTGAGTAATGATGACTGACACTGGGACTGAACACAAACACAGAAACACTAAACAACACTAAGACGGTGTTAATGCTTTCAGGGGAATAAAACGCATGTTCTTTCACGGGAGAGATCACTCATTTTGCACTTATATTTAGGTTGAAGAGAAATCAACAGTTGTGTTCTGCATTCGGCTTACTGTTTCCAGGAGGGTTCTAGATCTTGTCATGTGAGGAAATCGGTCCTGGAAGTGACCAAACTAATGCATCATATTGAGTTGATTTCATGTCATGTTGTTTAGTGTGTGTCAGCAGGAGCGTCATTAACCAGCATTAATCGCCTCTGCCGTCCACAAAACTGGATAATGTTAATCAAGTACCTGTAATTCATCACAATAAAATCAATTTAGAAAGTAAATGATGTGATTCAAATCCACTGAAAAACAAGCTATTCTGCTTCAATGATTCATCTCTCTTCCATTAACTTGTAATACATATAACCTTAGACCTAACCCTAACCCAAACATAACTGTGGGCGTTTATTTGAACTTGATGTGTAGTCAGTGTTGTACAGACTCCTGCGTTCACAGCTTTGACCTGCTCGCCAACTTCTCATCACAAACTATCAAAACATTGATGTCTTTGGTGTCTCTCCTTAAATCGTACAATCCCTAAATAATAGTGGTCAGTCCATTTATTTATTCTGAAAGGTCCCATTCGGTTTGCAAAGCTACATGTGGGATTTTCATATGTTGGTTTCCTGTTATTTTTTAGTTTTTGTTAATTGTTATGAAGAAAAATGTGCATCCGCTGCTATAAATATGAGGGTGCAACACAGTAAGATCAGGCATTTCCATAATTGATCTGGTGTCTGTTACCAGGTTAGCCAGACCGTCCCAGCGGCCGCAGCCACGATGATGATGCAGGGCCTAAAAACGTTCTGCCCCTCACACCTACCAATGGCCGGTGACTTCAGAAAATGTGCCGGACATTAAAATTTTTTACCGGCCATGAAACAAAAACATTGCAATTGGACACTGCAAAAACAGGCAGTTATGACACCAACATTTCAGATATCAGGGAAATTTCACATATCTCTATTCCAGTTTTGATACCACAGCTCAAACTATTCTAGCCTAACTAATACAAATGTAATATATTATTATTAAAGACAAGTGAACAGTCAGTAATAAAATAAGAACAAATAATCAAATTAGAAGCAAAATCACAAATAAATACAAAATAACAAAGATACCAATGAAATGAACAGTGCTTTTCCTGTAGATCTGACAGTAGCTTTCAGGCACAGAAATGTAATTAGTAAGCAATGTAAAATAACACTGCATAGTCGTCACTGTAAATTAAACATCCTTATTAATTCATCCTTATTAAAGTTACAAAAGTTATTCAGTCAAGAGCAGTGAGTGATTTTTGTCTTGGTCTTTTGTTGTTTGATTAACATTAAACACAGATCGCAGCAGGAATATTAGGCTGCTGTCACTTTAAGAGCGAATGCACGGATCCAATACACTGATACACAAGCGTTTACTTTCTCAACTGTTCACGTTCACTTAAGACATAACTGACTATGTTTACTAGGATACTCGCTATATTTGTATATCATTTTGTGTGAATTTGTCTGCTCAAGCACAAGAGGACGTGAAAGACGCGCTGTCTGAGATGCGGCGTTCTGTGTAATGGAAACGAGTGATGGAACGAGTGATGGAACGAGCTCCCTGCTGCGTCTCCTTGCACTGCTTAACTTGTCCAGGATTAAACTCTTGTGATGATGCAGCGGTGTCAAGTCAGCTGTATACTGTATTCATAAAAATGTCACCTGCCATTTGGCGAGTGACACCGTTTCATTTACTCACCAATGTACTCACGATTTTTACTTTGCATTTGATAAGATTAAGCCCTGGAAGGATACCTTGTAGAGGATGACGAGCAGAGCTTTGAGCCACATCTGGCGTATGTGAGGCTTGAGGGCCCAGAGCGAGCAGCGCGGCGGCTCCTGGAAGTTGGGCCTCAGCTGAGGACACGTGCAGTACTTCAGCACCTGCACCACCAGCGGCAGCAGCTGCTTCCCCAGGCCGATGTTGTAGTCCATGACCTGAGGAGACCAACACAAGCGGTCTGACCACTGGCCCGCTGGGAGACGAGCGCGCACACAGCCGAACTCACCTGAGCGATGCCTGCGATGAAGGCGTTGAAGCAGGTGGAGGAGCGCATCTTCTGCGGGGTGATCATGAAGCAGCCCATCTGCTGGTCGTATCCCAGCAGCACGTACAGATGACGCTTCACCGTGTTGAAGGCTTTGGCACTGCCGATGTCCGCCTCGGCACTGCTTTTGTCTTTGGCCATGAACTTCATGAGCACCATGATGAGCTGGTGGACGGTCTGGTGGTCGATCCCGGCGTCCTCCGGCAGCAGGTCTTTAATGATGGAGTCTTCCTCTAGAGGAGAGCTCTCCCCTGCAGGGCAACAGGAGGCGGTTACGGTCTTCTGCAGAGATTGTGTGTGATGATTAACATACGGCACAGTTACGGTCTTCTGCAGAGACTGTACGTGATGGTTAACATTAGTGCTGTCAAACGATTAAAATATTTAATCGCGATTAATCGCATTAATGTCATAGTTAACTCGCAGTTAATCGCAATTAATCGCACATTTTTATCTATTCTTTTTGTCCTATAATTTTTTTCTCATTTTAATGCTCTTATCAACATGGAAAAGTGGATCGGCTTGCTTTGTGCAAATGTTTTTTTATTATTGAAAACAACATTGGCATATACTGTAGTGTTCAATTTCACACTAACATTCTCACTCGAAGCAAATAATCACATCAGAGAATTCGCATTCGCGTCAAGTGGTATTTCAGACTGGACGTGCTGCGATGATCGCTCAAGTTCACAACGACAAAACACACAGATCACTTTGGTCTTGTCAATGGAACCATTTGGCATCTTTTTAAAAGTAAACTTTCCATTCAGAATCTTATTGGCATCCATTTCGGCGTCTCGCGCTCACCATCTACTCAAAGCGTAGCGTTAAGGGGTCGCACACCGGACGAGAAGCGCAGCGTCGCGTCGCGTCTAGGACAACTCGAGGTATCGCACACCAGACACGCACTTTCTCAGTTTATGGCCAGCAATATTGTTATGTTTAAGGACATCATGGAATTAAGATA
Source organism: Leuciscus leuciscus (assembly GCF_965113295.1). NCBI lineage: Eukaryota > Metazoa > Chordata > Actinopteri > Cypriniformes > Leuciscidae > Leuciscus > Leuciscus leuciscus. The sequence goes on from NC_138741.1 coordinate 40,386,369, forward strand.
ATGTCTGTACAATGTTATGATTGTACTGAATGAATTGAGAATATCACCTATAAATCCGATAACATCAGCAGTTTTCATCCACGCAGCTGATTTCTGTGAATGAATGTAAAACTAAATGTATATTGCAGCACAGGGTGAAGTCAGTATATACATTAACGACGATTTGAGAGAAATAAATGTAAATTTAATATAAAACTATGTAAATGGCACGACAGGATTTTGAACAAGGTCCTGAGCCGTTGCTGGGCGCCACGGACAGACTCCGAATGGCGCCGCCGGTGTGTGTACACTGATAGAGAATAATGTGTTCGAATTTTAAAGACGCGGCGCTGCGCTTCTCGTCCGGTGTGCGACCCCCTTTAGCCTACTACTCTTTGACCAGCTCACAAGCCCAAACAAGTGTGCGCGGCGTGCCTGTTGTTTTGTTTCCGGTCTAGCTAGATTCGGTGTGGTGTTGTAGTTTTTCTAATGTTACTAGTTGTTGCAACAGCATGTGAAAAAAACGACAAAGTTTGCTAGGCCAAAAAGAATGTTAATCTTGCGATAAAAAAAATTACACCGTTAAAATGGGTTTGCGTTAACGCCATTAATAACGCGTTTAACTGACAGCACTTATTAACATACAGCACGGTTACGGTCTTCTGCAGAGACTGTGTGTGATGATTAACATACGGCACACGCTCAGTACTAATTAGTAACTATAGTAACTATTATACGACATATGTCATTGGTTTTCCGCTCTTCCGCTGCAGTGCGTTGTGTTAAGTCGAGTCACGTTCACTGTACACACATTCCCTGACCCACTGTTACAGCATCAGCAATGAAAGAATATCTGTGTCAGTGAGCCATGACTGACTGTCAGCGGTGTGTGTGCTGTGTACGACATGTTCTACCTGTCAGCACTTTCTCCAGCATATTTCCCAGTATGGGTGCCGACTGCTCCTGTCTCACGAGTCTTAGAGCTGGAAGAAGAGAAACAGGACTTCTGTGCTGAATCCACAGACAAATACTTGAGCAAAACACTGATTCCACTGTTACTCTCTGTCAGTGAAGAGTGTGTGACAGACACCGACGGTCAGATTCATAAACTCACGCAGTTTGTTGCACAGCGTCTCCGGGAGTGAGAAAGCCCGTTTGGACTCGGTCGGACCCTTGACGCTGTCCCGTAGCGAGCGGACGCTCTTCTGCCGGTTGCGGGCGAAGCGAGCGCGGCGGATCTTCCACATGGCGGCGTCGCTCAGGTTGGCCACGTTCGTCCTCACCGCAGTGATGGCTGACACAGGAGATCAACACATGTGAGATCGATACACACGTTACGGATGCTTGACACGTCTCAACACACTCACTTGTAGGGAAAGGGAACTCCTTGTTGCAGTCCAGGTGCAGCTGCGCCTCCAGCGACAGCGTCTCGAAGCGGTTGACGAAGAACTCCCAGCTCAGAGCGGGAATCTCCGGCTTCAGCGAGTGCAGCAGCAGCAGTTTGCTGAGGATCACGGGACGGTCCCGCACCACGGTGTCGAACTGGAAGTCCAGGCACAGACACAGGCCCTGGTGGGGAGACACACACACACACGTCTGGCTCTGTGAGGCCACATGACTCGAGGCGAGGCGTCGGTGCTCACCTGTAGCGCGGGCCTCTTGACGGTGTCCAGCAGCAGCCGGGCTCGGGTGGCCACGGCCGGGTTGACGTCCTCCACGCTGGCCAGGAAGCAGCAGAAGGCGTGCGCTAGAGAGTACTTCAGCACGTGGCTCTTCGTCACCGAGCCGATGTCCAGAAACCGGCACAGCACCGCCACCCGCTCCACTGAAAGACACGGACACGTCAGCAACATCTGCCTGATGACATCACTGAGGTCATGAGCACTAGGGCGCTGCAGCTGCGGTTACTAAAGGAGGTGAAGAGAGGCAGGGTCGGGGAAGGGCCTCGGATCGCCCGAAGCACAGCTGCGCTACATGACGGAGCGCTGCTAAAGTGTTGTTGTGTGGTTATTATAGTGTTCTAGGTGTTTTCTTCATGTCTGCTTTCCAAGAGCCTCTGGCCCTGTTAACTCCTGGTATTAACCCCCTGAGGTCTACGGTATCGCCGGCGATACCAGCTCGCTTTTTTTTTATTAGTGTAAAAGAAACTCATAAATACTCTGTTGACTTTGATTTTCCATAGGAGTTTCATACATCAATCGATTCTGTTAAATGTGTATTATTTTTGTGTATACTCACAATAAAAACAAAGTGTTGTGCTTTTTGCCAAATAAAGAAAAATAAACACGAAGCGAGTTCTGCCTTCTCTCTGCCAGTGAAGTCCATTCTGAAACGCGTCCGAAAATTAACAATAACTCAGCGAATACTCAGTCAAACAGGCATACAGACACACAGGCATGAAGCTTGAATTCTCTTCTTTTAAATGAAGTCATTTATATAAAAAAACAATTATTCTCATCTTGTGAAATCTGTATTAAAAGAGAGCGATTCCAGTCGAGCTCATCTCATCTCATTACGTTATAATCGGCCCCGCCCACGGAGAGCGCGCGCTATTCAAACGCAAATGGCTGAGGCAATCCTGTGAACGCCCCCATCAGCTCGAGAAAACACACACGTTTATTTAGATCATTGTTTACACCGTCTTGCAGCGCTGTGAGGAATAATACTAATCGAAAATGTCCCTCAGAAGTGCGGGTATATCGAGGAGCGAGCTGAGGAATACAAGTAAGTTTTTTCCTTCTCACGTGAATTTCTTCACGTGGGTTTCTGTTTATGAATGAATAAACGGCATGAATGCGCGCTGTTTACCACAGCTGGCAAAGACAGTTTAAATTTAAATCGCGTGTGTGAATGAATGATGATGTTTTAGCAAACTGTATTGCTATACTGAGATAAGTAAACATCGACTGAATGTTGAAATAAAATGTAGGCTATTTGTATAAGCAACGTATTAAACTGCAAATTAACAATATGCCCTAATATTTCATGAAAACAACGTTACAGTCAGACGAAATATGAAAGACAACATTTTGTTTAGTAGATTTGGGTACAGTTTTTACTGTAGAATATACTGCCACATCAAATAAGCTTTTGTTTAGCCATTTCTATATATAAAATACGATTTTTGTCAAAAATAAAGTCATCAACTAAGATGTTAGCTGTTCCAATGTTGGTTATATTCAAACTAATGAATACATAGATAAAATGTAGGGCCTATAATCATTTTTTTTTACAAAGAAAGAGTACACTTGAAATATTGTTGAAATTGTAATTATTGTTGTAATTGTAACCATTTTAATAAAATAGCAAAACATATTTACAAGATAGATGTAAGCAAAATCTTAAATGGTCAATATAAGTCTTCTTCTAAATATATCTTTTGTCCTTTCATTGTGGCTCAGTCAGTGTCACACCTGAGTGAATGGCTCATCATTATGCAGAGTGGGTGTATTCTAAGGTGTAAACCACTCCTTGTTCACGCCCCCTCGCATATTGGCTTTCCAAGCAAAACCTGTTTTACATCAATTTAAATCAATGTATGGTTTTATGTGAACGATAAAGCAAGACTATTTTCACATAATTTTGAAGAAAAAACTATAGGCGACGACATCCATAAGTCAAAAGTCTTATTGCCACATATTTAGTATGTGTTTTGTGGTCTTATTTCAAAAAATTTAATTTTTAGTTTTTTCGATAACCACGCATAAACATTATTCTCTCAAAAATGAAAACATGTACATACATGTGGCTCACATATTATTGTAGTCCTGTTTGTGCTATATAGAGTGAATTTACACCTTTGCCATTAATATGTTTATAAGCAACTGAAAAAAGCACAAATGTCAGGGCATGTCAGAACACCCCCAGGGCCCAAAAAAACGCTCAGACTCCAGAGGGTTAAGAAGCGTTTCGGTTGATCGGATCACAAGTGGACGACACTAAATACAGGTGTAGATAGGGTCTAATACGTTTTGAGCTTGTCCACTTTCGACCACTTCCAGAGGTAGTTGAAAACATCCAGGTATGGTTATAACCTCGGTTCAATGGAAAATATTGTCTACTATCAGCCTATAGAAAATATCTCTCCTTTGCAATGCCAGTAATTTCATGCGGTCCTGCTCATTGCTCACTATAAGCGGCACTGACTTATCTGCTGGGTAAATTAGTAAATAAAATATAGCTAAATCTCAAACAGTGTAGCATTTATATTAGCAACATATTTCGTGATATCGCCCAGCCCTAAAGCTCCTCAATATTAAAGCTTATACAATATGACCTTTTGTAAAGCTGCTTTGAATCGATGTGAATTCAGCGCTATACAAATAAATCTGACTTGACTATAAACAGCAGCGCTGGCCCAAAATGGCATACGTTTACAGCTCTTCAGAGCGGATGAATAATGGGCCCTCTGGTGAGATGTCTCACTCATCTCCCTCAGAGAACCAAGGTTATAACCATAACCGGATGTTCAACATCCCACTATGGGATATAGAAAACGCCCAATATGCAGGCATCACTTTTTACCACCTGTATTTAGCAGGGTCAAAGCAGGCTCTCCCCCCTTTTTTTATTCATTTTTCTATAGCCGTGTTCCCAGCTCTGCCTGTGTTAATGTGGACTTTGTAACATCCAGTTTATAGAATTTAAAAGGGCTCTCAGATTTGCCGGTAATAGTTGACCCTTTACAGAGTAAGCTCATTTGATACTCCACTATCCAGTGAGATAGCCGTTGTTTTGACAGTGCATGGCCTCTTCTAGGGTTTGCAAAACACACAAAGAGATTCTCACATCGTCTAAAACCTTGTGTCCTTTCCAAATAAATCCGTAGCGCTCTTACTGGACATAAGTGCTGATTCTCCTCCGCTGGGGTTTCTGAGGGAGGAGGGTGGAAAGCCTGAACCTCTACTTCCATTCATAAATAGCCCGGCTTGATTACAGTAGGCACAAATGCTGGATTCGGGTGCAAATAACCCTGGGAAATATTTGTGTAAATTTACCACACGCAGGGTTAACTGCCAATGCATGTAGTTCTCCAACCCGTTTCACAGAGGTCCGGGTGAGCAGTAAAGCTGTATGAGACAATCTTCATGTCAGCTAGCTCCAGGGGTTCAAATAGGGCTCTCCTGAGTGTTTACAGGACCATAGACAGATCCCATGCTGGTAACATCGGTCTGATCACTGGCCTCAAACGGCCCCTCATGAATCTACTTATGATAGGATGTCTAACTACTGTTTCGCCTTTAACCCTCTGGGGTCTGAGGTGTTTCTGGCCCTGGAGGTGTTCTGACATGCTCTGACATTTGTGCTTATTTCTGTTACTCGTGACATTTCCATGGCTAAAGTCTGATTACACTGTATTCAGCACAAACTCTGCTACAATAATATATTAGCAGCATGTGTGTAAAAGTTTGTAGTTTTGAGATAATGACGTGGTTTGTGAAAGAAAATAAATAATAATTTGTCACTGAAATAATGCCATGAAACCCATACTGATTATTTCTTCACAAGACTTTTGAAATTGTATCACATAGCCTAGAATATTTGCTCCAAAACTATGTGAAACTCTCACTCATCTGCTTACAAGCGATCAGTGTCTGTAACGCTGCTTGGGCATGTTCTAGGCCCAGACACGCCGGACTAACCCTAGCTGAAACAGTGAATCCGCATCCCCCAGGACAAGTGCGAGAAGGTGCTCTGGATTTGTTAAACTTCATAGAAGAGGCCATATTCAACCGGTAAGCTGATCAATTTTATTTGCTTGGTAAGGGTTTCACTGTGCTTGATGCTTAATTTGGCTTGACGCCCGATGACAAGTGGTAACTTGCCTTTCAGACAGTAAAGTCTCGCCAAACTAACACTAAGAGTACTGAAAGAAAACGGCTCGTAGTTTGGACGCCACAAGTGAAGAGATTTAGGATGCCATTTCAGGCCCTCACCTCGAAGAAATCAGGACAGAAGTGGTCGAAAGGGTACAAAAGAGACGGATTAAAACAACAGCTGTAAACGAGTGTGTGTCTCCCTCGTCCCCCTGTGCTCCACCTAACCCTAACCCTTAACACCAGTTGTAAACGAGTGTGTGTCTCCCTCGTCCCCCTGTGCTCCACCTAACCCTAACCCTTAACACCAGCTGTAAACGAGTGTGTGTCTCCCTCGTCCCCCTGTGCTCCACCTAACCCTAACCCTTAAGACCAGCTGTAAACGAGTGTGTCTCCCTCGCCCCCCTGTGCTCCACCTAACCCTAACCCTTAACACCAGCTGTAAACGAGTGTGTGTCTCCCTCTTCCCCCTGTGCTCCACCTAACCCTAACCCTTAACACCAGCTGTAAACGTGTGTGTGTCTCCCTCGTCCCCCTGTGCTCCACCTAACCCTAACACCAGCTGT
>NC_138741.1:40395229-40470229 GCF_965113295.1 Leuciscus leuciscus
ACGTTCTTAGTTAAGTATAGCTTCTGTAGGTCATACGTTCGTTAGGTTGGTCTGGACCGCTCTTAGCTTTACCTTATCACTGTTGCAGGGCTATACGAATATAACTCTGAAGTTTTAATACACCCAGACAGTGTTCATTTAGGCTAATTCAAGTGTTTTCATGCAAAGAATACATTTTCATTACACTGATTGTTGTTAGATTTTTTATTATATTATACAAATCAGCTGGCGAACCATTAAAGGCTTAAAAGTCTATTTAAAGGGAATGATTGTGGTGTGGAGTTTGCTCAAACTATGGCAGCGATACAGTGAATAAAAGACGGCACTGTCCGCGGAGCACTTTCAAAGGCCAGTGAAAGCATAGGCTACTGTCAGTTTAGTCCTATTCGGATGCTAATATAGTTTATCATGGGCTCGTCCGGTATTTTAAACATTTACAGCGGTAAGTCGGTAAGTCGGTGATTTCAGTGCCGTCCGAATCCATAATGTCAGTGTTTTTTCTCACCCAACCCGCGTAAAAATCCCTGGCCAAATGAATACCTAGGCCTACCGTTTTTTGACAAACAGGTCGTGTGGGAATTTGATTGCCGTCTCACATCTCTGAGTTTACAAGAAGAGATTCAATATTCACTGTTTAAATCCTTTTTGATCACTGCAGAGCACCGTATGTTAGATGTACACTTTTATTACTGAAATGCTGGAAACTTAGCCTGACTACGTACTTCCGCTCAATTTCAGTTCGCTTCTGTACTCAGTCTGAGATAGCGACCTCTCTCTCAGTTTTCCTCCGGCCTCAAAACAGCCGGCCAATCAACGAACAGAGGGCGGGCTGAGAGCCGTGACGTAGACGCTGATTGTACCGTGGATGCGTAGATTTACTTCACATAATCTGAAAGTCGTTCACAGCCATGTTCACTCCGGTATTTCGCTCGATGGTTTTGTCTTCGCATCATACATGTGTTTACAGTGTAAGTTCGATGCGGCTGAGCATGCGCATAACACACGCCATAACCAAACGTTATGTGATTGGCTTACGGGTAACCAATGATTTTAAACTTCAGACAAGCGTAAAAGTAAAAGTTTTGTATGTTGATTGTATGTTTTGCTTTCCTGCTGATAGCTCATATTAATTGCACAGCGGTTTGGTTGTTTTTTAACATGCTTTATAAATAATCATTGATAGATTAAATGCGACCTGATTATAATCTGTCATGATGTGCTTTTCCTCTGATGGCTGTTCAGAGAGTGGGATAAAGGGATACCTGGGAATGAGCATCTTCTCCTGTATGTAGGCCAGGAACTGAGGCTGGTCTTTCCTGGCGTGATACAGGCACTCTCCGTGCAGACACAGGATCTTCAGAACGCTCAGCATGTTGAAGAGGATATCCGGCTCTTCGAACTTACTCATCTCCTGCCAGAGAGGGAGCGCAGACTCGTGAGTCACATGACGCCGCACGCGCCCCTTGACCCCAGCGTGACCTTTACCATCCTGACCTCAGCATGACCTTTACCCCACTGACCCCAACATGACCTTTCCCCCTGACCCTAATGTGACCTTTACCACCCTGACCTAAGTGTGACCTTTACCCCCTGACCCTAATGTGACCTTTACCCCATTGACCCCAACGTGACCTTTACCCCCTGACCCTAATGTGACTGTTACCACCCTGACCCCAGTGTGACCTTTACCCCACTGACCCCAACATGACCTTTACCCCTGACCTCAGCGTGATCTTTAGCCCACCGACCCCAAAGTGACCTTTACCACCCTGACCTCAGCGTGACCTTTACCCCCTGACCCTAATGTGACCTTGACCCCCTGACCCCAGTGTGACATTTGCCCCCTGACCCCAGTGTGACATTTGCCCCCTGACCCCAGTGTGACCTTTACCTGCAGACGCCCCCTGAGCCCAACGTGACCTTTACCACCCTGACCTCAGCGTGACCTTTACCACACTTACACCATGACATTTACCCCCCGACCCCAGTGTGACCTTTACCCCTGACCCTAAAGTGACTTTTACCACCCTGACCCATGTGTGACCTTTACCCGCCTAACCTCACCGTGACCTTTACCTGCAGCCGCCCCGACCCCAACGTGACCTTTACCACCCTGACCTCAGCGTGACCTTTACCTGCTGCCGCCCCCTGACCCCAGCATGACCTTTACCTGCAGCTGCCCCCTGACCCCAGCATGACCTTTACCTGCAGCTGTCCCCTGACCCCAGCGTGACCTTTATCTGCTGCAGCCCCCTGACCCTAGCGTGACCTTTACCTGCAGACACCCCCTGAGCCCAGCATGACCTTTAAACCCTGACCCCAGTGTGACCTTTACCTGCTGCCGTCCCCTGATCCCAGCGTGACCTTTACCTGCAGCCGCCCCCTGACCTCAGCGTGACCTTTACCTGCTGCTGCCCCTGAACTCAGCGTGACCTTTACCTGCAGACACCCCGAGCCCAGCGTGACCTTTACACCCCGACCCCAGTGTGACCTTTACCCGTCTGACCCTAGCGTGACCTTAACCTGCAGCCGCCCCCTGACCCCAGCATGACCTTTACCTGCAGACAACCCCTGAGCCCAGCATGACCTTTACACCCTGACCCCAGTGTGACCTTAACCTGCAGCCGCCCCTGACCCCAGCATGACCTTTACCTGCAGCCGCCCCCTGACCTCAGCGTGACCTATACCTGTTGCCGCCCCCTGACCCCAGCGTGACCTTTATCTGCAGACACCCCCTGAGCCCAGCGTGACCTTTACACCCTGACCCCAGTGTGACCTTAACCTGCAGCCGCCCCCTGACCCCAGCGTGACCTTTACCTGCAGACACCCCCTGAACCCAGCGTGACCTTTACCCCCTGACCCCAGCGTGACCTTTACCTGCTGCCGCCCCCTGACCCCAGTGTGACCTTTACCCGTCTGACCCCAGTGTGACCTTAACCTGCAGCCACCCCCTGACCCCAGCGTGACCTTTACCTGCAGACACCCCCTGGCCCCAGCGTGACATTTACCCCCTGACCCCAGAGTGACCTTTACCTGCAGCACGGTGTACAGAAGCTTGAGGGAAACAGGAAGCTGCAGGTACGAGAACTTCCTGTCGGCGCAGTTCTTCAGCGCTAGGGAACAGAACACACTGATGCTCAGAAACACAGATCTGTGAGCGTGTGAGTGTTTGATGAAGGGAACGATGAGACACGTACGAGGGATCTCAGGAGAGGGATTGTGGCTGCCGGGGTTTTCCGAGGGGGCGTCTCCTTCATCGGCTCCGTTCTCAGATCGGAGACTGAAATCAGCTCGAGGGAAAACCAAACTGTCCTCCAGACACTCGGAGGGTTCCTGTCGAACACACACCACATGCTGAAACATCTGGACCATTCTCTCACATTCAGGAGCATGATGTGATGTTTGGCAGGATCAGTCTGTTCCTGACCTCCTGATGCAGATCTCACACAAAACTAGAAAGCATGCTCTCTGCCTAGTAAGACGCGATCTGATTGGCTGGTTTACAGCACTGCTTGGAGAAGGAGCACACATGTGTTTGACTCAGTCGCTCTGGAAACTAAGGCTGTGTTCCACTCACCCATCAGTAGAAGAGAAGGGCACTGCACAGGACACATGAAAGAGTTTGATGTTTGTCAGGTAACTCTAGCTCTAGTATAAACTCCAGTATAAACTACAGCACGTCAGAAATACATAGTGTACGTAACTAAATAGTTTACTTTTAGTTTTACTTTTTATTCTTCTCCCAGTTCACCGGCCACTTACTTTCAAGTCATGGAGAAGTGAATGAATTTGCGTTTGTAAATCCGACAACTCTGAATCTCTGCGCTGAAGAGCAAACTATTACATGGCGGCGCCGATCAGCCGTTATCATCTATTATGATGATTATAAAAGTGTTAAAAAAGGCAAAATACAATCAATAACACATATTTGAGAATCAGAACAGCAGATTATCAGAATATCCTATTTCACAATAAGAAGACAATTGTTCAAGCTAAAACCAAGAGGTTTATTTTCTCAGAGCTAAATGGACAAATGTAACTTTGAATATTGAAGACAATGGACAAAATGAAGACTCTTGATGAATCCAAAACCAAGAAGGTTTATATCTAAAAGCTTAAGGGAGCGAGTACCAAAGAGTAGACAATTTGTGTTATGCAGTTTAAAGTAAAATCTCTCACTAATTCAATATTGTGCAGTTGTGCAATTCAGAGTAAAATATTACGTGATGTTGGGGTCGCCTGAGATCCTGACTTTGCCTGGGGGGTGTGTGTGTGAGTGAGTGAGTGAGTGAGTGAGTGAGTGAGTGAGTGAGTGAGTGAGTGAGTGAGTGAGTGAGTGAGAGACTGAGTGAGTGAGTGAGTGAGTGAGTGTCTCACCACCAGGCGGATCTCCTCGCGCGGGGTCAGTCTCTGCAGAAGGTCACAGGCCAGCTGGTAGCAGAGGATGCTGGACTGGCACAGGCTGCACTCCAGAGCCTTCTCGTCCTTCTGACAGGTGTGTGAGCCGCCCCATGGGGCCTGAAGAACACTGTTAATGATGCCCACCACGTCCCGGCCCAGACTGCTCTCCAGGCCCGGCGTCAGCGTGTCCTCCTGCAGCTCCATCTGCACACACGTGGAATGCATTGGGATTGGCATTTAGAGACATTCTGAACACTATTGGAGTTAGACAACACATGTCAGGACCTACTCATTGTCATAATCATACTCTAGATCTAATATTATCACATGGAATCAATGTTGATGCCGTTGAAATTCTACAGCAGAGCGATCACATCTCAGATCATTATCTAGTCTCGTGTAAATTACATTTAGCCAAGGCTGCAAAGCCAACTCCGTGTTATAAATATGTTAGACCTATCACTTCTGCCACTAAAGATTGCTTTATTAATAATCTTCCTGATCAGTTTCATCATCTCAGCATCCCAGATAGCTTAGAAGAACTAGATATTGCGACAGAAACTTTTAACTCTCTCTTTTCCAGCACTTTAGACACAGTTGCTCCGTTGCTCAGTTGCACTTAAAGAAGATTAAAGAAAATAGTTCAACGTCATGGTACAACGAGCACACTCGGGCCCTTAAGAGAGCAGCCAGAAACATGGAGCGCAACTGGAAGAAAACAAAACTAGAGGTATTTCGCATTTCATGGAAAGAGAGCTCGATTGCATACAGATAGGCCTTAAAAGCTGCTAGATCTGCTTATTTTTCAACCCTATTAGAAGAAAATAAACATAATCCTAGGTATTTATTTGAAACAGTGGCTAAACTAACGAGAAATAAATCTTCAAGCCCAGAAGTTTCCAAGCAACACAGCAGTAATGACTGTATGAACTTCTTCACTTATAAGATTGATAATATCAGGGAGAAAATTATAACTATGCAACCGTCTACTACAGTATCGCATCAGGCAGTGCATTGTAGTCTCCCTGAGGAAAAATTTGATTCATTCTTTGCTACAGGAGAGGAAGAGTTTACTAAACTCGTTAATTCATCTAAATCGACAACATGTATGTTAGACCCTATACCGACTAAGCTATTGAAAGAGATGCTTCAAGAGGTCATAGATCCTCTTCTTAATATCATTAATTCATCTTTGTCTCTAGGATACGTACCAAAAACCTTTAAGCTGGCTATGATTAAACCGCTTGTTAAAAAAAACGCAACTTGATCCTACAGAATTAGTCAATTACAGGCCGATCTCGAATCTGCCTTTTCTGTCAAAGATACTAGAAAAAGCAGTATCCTCACAACTATGTTCCTTTTTAGAAAGAAATGATATCTGCGAGGATTTCCAGTCCGGATTTAGACCGTACCATAGTACTGAGACAGCTCTCATTAGAGTCACAGATGATTTGCTCTTATCATCCGATCGTGGTTGTATCTCTCTATTAGTGTTACTCGATCTTAGTGCAGCATTTGATACTATTGACCACAACATTCTTTTAAATAGACTAGAAAACTATGTTGGCATTAGTGGAATTGCACTAGCATGGTTTAAATCATACTTATCTGACCGTTATCAGTTTGTAGCAGTAAATGAAGAGATGTCTTATCGATCACAAGTTCAGTATGGCTCAGTACTAGGACCGTTGCTGTTCACTCTGTACATGCTACCCTTAGGAGATATCATTAGAAAGCATGGCATTAGTTTTCACTGTTATGCTGATGACACTCAGCTCTATATTTCTTCAAAACCTAACGAAACTTACCAATTCACAAAATTAACGGAATGCATAGCTGATATAAAAAATTGGATGACTAGTAATTTCCTACTACTAAATTCTGAAAAAACAGATATTCTAATTATTGGACAAAAAACTTCACGTAATAACCTAGAATACTGTCTAACACTTGATGGCTGCTCTGTTAAGTCTTCGTCGTCGGTTAGGAACCTGGGTGAGCTCTTTGATACCAATCTTTCATTTGAAAGTCACGTGTCTAGTATCTGTAAAACCGCATTTTTCCATCTTAAAAATATATCTAAATTATGCCATATGCTCTCATTGACAAATGCGGAACAATTAGTTCATGCGTTCATGACCTCAAGGCTAGATTATTGTAATGCTCTACTGGGTGGTTGCCCTGCAGGCTTAATAAACAAACTACAGCTGGTCCAAAACGCAGCAGCTCGAGTTCTTACCAGAACCAGGAAGTATGACCATATTAGCCCGGTTCTGTCAACACTGCACTGGCTCCCTATTAAACATTGCATACATTTTAAAATATTGCTGATTGCTTACAAAGCACTAAATGGTTTAGCTCTGCAGTACTTGAGCGAGCTCTTAACGCATTATAGTCCGTCACGTCTATTGCGATCTCAAAATTCCGGCCAGTTGATAATACCTAGAATATCAAAATCGACTGCTGGCGGTAGATCCTTCTCCTATTTAGCACTAAAACTCTGGAACAGTCTTCCTAACATTGTCCAGGAAGCAGACACACTCTGTCAGTTCAAAGCTAGATTAAAGACACATCTCTTTGACCTAGCATTCACCTAATACATTATATACTTCCATAATTAAATGTTAGGCTGCATAGATTAGATCAGCTGGAACCGGGAACACTTCCCATAAATCCTGATGTACTCGTTACATCATGAGAAGAATGGCATCTACGCTAATTTTAGTGTCTTTGTTTATCCCGAGGTTTTCCCGCAGCCTGCCGGATCCAGGCCGTATCCAGATCTGACGAAGGACCTTCGCCTGGACCCGATGACAACGCAGTGCTGAAGTGCCAACTAGTCTCTCCCTATGGAGGATCCCTTTACCACTCTACAGATAAAGCATCGTCGGGAAAACTCAATTCGCGTATCTTCCCCGAATTGATAAAATACAATAAAATTCTGTATCAAAATTATAAGGATACACCAGTACTTTGTTTAGGCTTGGTTTGTAGGGAATTACAAACCTGCGCACATATACTCAAACGCACATAACTATAGAACCAATTATTAATGCGCATGTGAACGCCATCAGCGTTTCTCACAGTTTCATGTTTAAAGTCTGAGAATGGTGTCGTCTTAGCGGCCCCTAATTTAATAACAAATGATCGTTGCGACGGAAGCGAATCAATCAAAACTAACTTTAGCTGGAAAATATCTTTATTAAAGAACCGCAATAAAGTAGGGCTGGTCCGAATACCATTTTTTGAGCTTCGAAGCTTCGGTAGTAATGAACATCGAATATTCGAAGCTTAGGAGAGAGGGTGCTGAACATATTCTTCTCTCTAATAAAGGCAGTATTCTCTATGTGTCGGTATGTCCGTTTGCATTTTGATTATTTCGAGAACCGTTTATCCAATCGACTTCACTGGGAGTGCAGTGTCGCATTTGGTGCAATATAGATGGACATGCGAGACGCGACACATTCAGAATTAATAAACTTTTAATAAACTACAGAACAGCGCGAGCGGGAAGCGGCGCGCCTCACGCTCCGATAACGGACACTGCACTAGTGATATAAAACGCACGCACACAGGTCTGTTAAATTAAGCAATACTTTTAACCCTTTCACACGTAAGTTTAAAATATTCTGGCTGACCCCCCAGCGTGAGTTTTTCAAGGCGACCGTTATTTAGAATGTGTCACTTTATGGTTTCCATGGTGACGCGTCATTGCTTGTCACATGACACACCGCAGCAACAACAGAGCTGAATGAATGACGATCTGCTTTTATGTCATTTTTCCTTTTTTATTCAAAATATTCACAAATTTGTTAGATATGACATGAAATATCTGATATTCCGATTGTCAAATATATGCAAGTGGAAGTATTTTGTTGTTTAAACACCTTTATAACGATCGCGTTAGTTCAGCTGTATTCGCGATGGGCGCCGCCATCTTAGTTTGTGCCGCAGACGCAGTTCAGAGAATCGGATCTGTTGGATTTACAACACGTGAATTCATCCACTTCTCCCGAAATACATAAAACAAGTAAGTGGCAGGTGAACTGGGAGAAGAATAGTGTAAACTTTAAAGTTACTTACACAATGTGTATCTGATGAATAAAACTAATTATAATGGAAAGGATTATTATTGCCTCTTCCTTTGACATCAGTGTGTATTTTATAAACTCTAAATGTATTGTTTTTTTAGTACTTATATGTCTGAAACCTAAAATAAACATTATGTGGTTGAAAACACTGAAAAGTTGTGATATATGACAGCTCTGAGCGCGCCTGTCTCTGGCTCAGCGCCAGCCAACGCGCGAAAGCCCATTTGAATTTAGCAGTTTATCACGTCATGCACTGACCGTTCTAATCACACCGGTGTGATCGTACGCTCCAGGGACCAGCTTACGCCGCCTTCACACTGGCAGTTGAAATCAGCTCCGTAATACGCAATACGCCCCCAGCGGACGTCGTACTACACCGTTGAAAAGCTTCGGAAGCGAGTAGAACAAAAATGGCGGAGAGATTAACGGTTGATTTTGTCAGTGTCAGAATGTACAATTCTGTATGATCTCTCTGATGAGGGTTATAGAGACATTAATCGGAAGGCTGATGCGTGGAGGAAAGTTCCCAAGGATGTTGATATGTCAGGTCGGCTAAATGTGATATAGTGGTATATAGGGCTTTTAATTATATTAACTGCCCTAACAACGTTAGAAAATCATGAAAATAAAAAAATGACATGACAACTTATCGTTATAAAATCATTATTTATTTTATTAAAAGTTGAGAATTCAGGTTTGTTTATCAGTACCATAGCAACGCTAACTTCCGCTGGAATTGTCGGATAGGAACCGTCCGTAGCCTTTCGCAAGAGTTCAATTTTTTGAACGCATCCGGATGACCAACGGACACGATTTTTTTCGCACCGCACTCGTTCGGACCCGGTTCGCACCCATTCGCATGCGGTCTGTGAATCTCCATAGGAAATGAATGACTTCCGGTCGTTTCGTAGCCGTATCGGAGCTGATTTCAACTGCCAGTGTGAAGGCGGCGTTAGACTGATCACACCGGTGTGATCA
Organism: Leuciscus leuciscus; assembly: GCF_965113295.1. NCBI lineage: Eukaryota > Metazoa > Chordata > Actinopteri > Cypriniformes > Leuciscidae > Leuciscus > Leuciscus leuciscus. The sequence goes on from NC_138741.1 coordinate 40,404,700, forward strand.
TACGTGCGAAAGGGTTAAGGTAGTCTAATATTTTTCTGACTAACAAATTACTGACACAGTAGATTTAAATAAAGAAAAACGAAATTTAAATAAAGAATTTAATTTTGTATTTAAAACGAAATTTAAAATAAATAAAAAACAAAATTTAAATAAAGAAAAACTAAATTTAAATAAAGAAAAACGAAATTTAAATAAAGGAAAAAACAAAATTTAAATAAAGAAAAACTAAATTTAAATAAAGAAAAAACGAAATTAATTTAAATTAAAAACGAGATTAATTTAGATTGATAATAACGGGTAAAAAGGCTAATACATTTTGTTTCTATTATTCTATTTTCCACAATGTCAAAGCAACGCAGCTCAAAAACACAGCTCAAAAACACAAGCTCAGGCATGCACTTTGGTCCATACAAACTCCACTGTTCTGCGCTCTATCGAGAGAACACTCCCGTTGCTGGAACACTGGGGTCGGTTCTATTTCTAGCATGCATGCGTTTTCCGCGTGGCTCGAGCCACGCCTGAGACGCGTGTCTCACGCAGGCAGTGTGCAAACTCCAACCTGTTAACATGGGAGCCGAAATAAAAATGGACACGCAGCTGAGACGCTCACGCCACGCAGCCAGTGTGTCGCCGGCCTTATTCAAGTGCGAATGAGAACCGTTTCGCGGGGGATCCCAGGTGTGCCCAAAAAAAATAATAAAAAAAACACAAATATTCGAATGTCAAATTTTCAAATCTAATACCAACCCACCGACTGAATATTCGAATATTCGGGTCCAGTCCTACTATAAAGCCAAAATAATCTTACCTAAATGATGTGTTTATCTCTGTAAAGCTGCTTTGAAACAATCTACATTGTTAAAGCTGCCGTCGGCAAGTCTGGCAGATTGGGTCGATTAGCCAAAATTTTGAATGTTTACAACTCTCATGCCCCTCCCCACTACCAGCGAGCACCCTCCCATCGAGGTCGTGCTCGTCAGTGCGTCACTGTGCGTGTGTACCTGATTTTCTGTGAACGCGTCCGTCTCTTCAGCATCAATCAACACCATGGACTCGGAGGTAGGCTGCCCTGGCTAATCTATCCATAGATAGCAATAACCGAGGAATTGGAAGCTTGTTAGTAGATTTTCTCTCCGCCATCACGCTTCATGCAATCTCCAGGCGAACTTCAGGCGTGGCGTGTGCATGTGATATTAACGTGCGCGAGTGAGGGGGGATCTGTGGCGTGTGCACGACCTGTGATTGACAGTCAGATCTCACACCCCCCTGCGCTGATTGGACCTGATGAAGCGGGAGCGCTGGATTTTTGCAAAACAAATAACACGCTCCAGGTGGAGTTAGAAGCTCGGGTTTTTTTCTAAAACCACCTTATTTATGTTGTTCTGTCGGATTATAGTGTCGATTACACTGAATATGATCAAAAAAATGTTGCCGACGGCAGCTTTAAAAGCGCTATATAAATGAATATGACTTGACTTGACACACACGCCAGAGATCTCCGTCTGCCTCAGTGTCACACACACACACACACAGACACGTCAGAGATCTGCCTGAGCATGAGTGAGTGACGTCACCTGTTTGAGCACCAGGTCAAACATGAGGATGAAGCAGCCCAGGTTCATGTCGTCATCATCACAGTCTAGGTCCAGGGCACAGTTCCCGGCAGCGTGGCCCAGGTTCCTGAAGGGGCTGCAGCGCAGAGGGCTCCGGAACGGGCTCCGGAACGGGCTGGGGAACGGGCTCAGGTTATTGTGCTGCCCTCGTCTGCCGGGGTCTGAAACCACACTGACCTGCGGGGAAACAGTCAGCTGAACAGGTGAGTTCTGAACATGTACTGCTTCATGTAGCTTTCAGCTTTCTGCCGTAACAACCGTCTTTACTTGGTGATGAATTTCTCCAAATATAGTTCACATGTAAAGTCTGTCATCAGTTACCTATGCTCACATCAGAACACAAATGAAGATATTCTTTATAAAATCTGAGAGATTCCTGTCCCTCCATTAAAAGTCTGTGCACCCAAACCTGAGCGTGTATAACTGATGCCAGAACTGAATTTTTGTCTGAACTGTCCCTTTATGGAGAGGCGTCTCTCACCCTGCGGGGTCCTGACAGGTCTGCAGCACGAGCTCTTCTCTGATTGGCCAGTTCCTTCAGTGAGTTCACACCATCAGAGAACATGCTGATGAGCAGCTGCAGAGGAACCACGATATCCAGCTCTGACAGAACCTGCAGAACACGGATACAGCACCAGCTCACACTCCACAGACCAACACAGACGTGTGTGTGTGAGTGTGTGTGTATGTGTGTGTGTGTGTGCTCACATGAAGCCACAGCAGCGCTTGCTCTTGCACTGATGCTGGATATCCAGTGAATCTACAGCTGATGAATCCAAACATCTCCTCCATGGAAAAGGGCAGCGGACACAACTCAATATCAAACATCTTACTGCAAAGAGAAACAAAACCACGAGATCAGATGATAAAGCTGTCCCTCCTCAAATACCCACAAGCCTCTCCTCTCAGAAAATATCAGTGAAACCGGTTTGACTTTGTGAGAAACTCAGCAGGACATAAAATTAACAGAAACAATTGTGATCAAACACAGTGATATGAAGCTCAGTGTAATCAACGTCCACTGGAGGCAAGTGTGAAGAACCCAAGTGCAGTTTAATTACACTCAAACATGATCAAACATAAAACAAAGACTTGGCTTGGCTTTTTCATGGCTTGAAAAACATGGACTTAAACATAAACATGATCTTACCAACAGTGGTTACACATAACAATACTTGACCGAGACACATGGCAAACACGAGGGCTTAAATGTACACAAGGACTAATGACTAAACAAGACAGACCTGTGAACATGATAGACAATTAACCAATGACAACATGAGAAAAGAGACTAGCGAAGCACATGGCAGGATCACATGAGGGCAAGGGAATCACATGACAAGACAGAAAACATGACTGACATGAAACATGAACCAAAAACCAAACCAACCTGCGACACTCAGATGGAGATTATGGAGACACAGACAGGTGTCACTAGTGTGTTTGCGTGGAACAGTAACAGGTGCGTCTGTACCTGAGGACCTCACGAAACTCTTTGAGCTGCTGGTCAGGAACTTCAGTGCGAATGGCCTCCAACCACTCAGGCATGAAACACTCCCACAGCGGCTGACTGATCACGTTATAGGGAATCAGACACAGGATTCGATTCAGTCCTTCCTTCAGCTGCGTCACCGTGCTGCACGACTTATCCCAGTATCCTCCCACCTGCACACACACACACACGCTGAAACCACAGCGCATCAATCGTTGCAGTATGTTTGTAACACAGGCACTCAGTTCACTCACCCTGGCAAACTCCACCGGTTTGGGCAGAAGGCACATGACCATGACGTCAAAGCGCACGTCGCACACCGTCTTCAGCCACTTGGTGACAAACTGAGGCTTGAGCTTCTCCACCAGGCTCCCCACCTCATCGTCCATCATGTAGGCGGTGGAGTGGAACCACTGGAAGACCATGCTGACCAGCCGCGCCAGGCTCTCGGTGGGTGTGTTCTCGCTGGGGGTGCACAGACTCACCTACACCAGCAGATACACGTTTATCAACTATCACAGTTAAATCATATTTGTTCTGTTTCTATCTTTATCTTGTTTATCGAGGTGTGAAAGTGAGTTTACGGACCGAACAGATTGTGATGAGATACAAAGAACAGCATAATAAAACAAACATTCAGCATGAGCAGTGAACACAGACACATGAACAAATCACTCTAATGAGCCGCTCAAAAAGACTCCTCAATTCAGGAGTTACTGGCTTGAATCTTCCACAGAATTAACTGAAATTAAAATTCCCATAGAGTCGGTTCACTTGGTAAAACACATGACTATGGGATATTTGCTGAAGAAACCTTTATTCATGCCTGAAGGCCAATGACACACGACGATGTGGGCGGGGCTCCTGCCCACAGCATTTTTATTCCCTTTGTTCTTCAGCTTCTCATCATACTGCTAGACCACCATCACGCCACATTCACAAGAAAACAAATGGCTAAAAATCTTTTTCATGAGAAATATCAGAGTATAAGTTATCGCCCCTGTCCTATGGCATGTGGATGTTTATAGTATACAACACTGTCCAGTGTGTTTTGAATTGTCCGCACTAGGCTAGATCTCTCCAACCCAGGTGCATGTGTGCACTGCCGGCAGCTCTATCGTTTAGCACTTGAGCGTGTAGCACGTGCTTGGCGGGGCAGCGGCCAAACACGGTCCGCTCCTGTCTTCGGGTGCTAATCCAGATGCGTCAATCGCCGTTTTTGGAGGTCATGAAGAGTTGGGAGAATCATGTAGAGGGTAAAGAGTGTCAGTGTTGTGTTCACGACAAGGTTCCTCTGGCTGCCCTGAGTCTGAGTGAGACTGTCTCGCTGAATGCGGGCGAGGAATGATCTGACGTAACTGTGTACCTGCAGCCTGAGAATGCTCTGCTATCAAGCAGGGCAGAGCACTGAGGTTTCTTTTGGCCCCCTGTTTCGGTGGATTAATTGCAACTTCCATGTCCGAAAGGGCTTTCCCTGCACTGAGAGCATCTGTGTTCTCCTAAGCAAAGAAGCAATTCAGGTGGTGCCACAAAGGAAGGTGGAGGCCATTATTTCCTTCTCCCAAAGAAAAGGGAGGATTTCTGTCCTATCTTAGATTTGACCATCTTAGAGTTGAACAAACACTTTAAGGTGTTACAAGTTCTAAATGCTTGCAGTATGTCACCTGTTATGCCCTCTGCCCTTTTTACATCAGTTAATTTGCCCGATGCATATTGCCACAATCCTCTCCGGGCACAGGAAATTTTGGTGGTCTCCATTCAGGGAATTGCCAACAAGTTTTAGGTCCCTATAGTGCCGTGCATATCTGCAAACTGTGCAGAAGCGGTGTTGGTTCTGCTGTGCCATCAGAGCATAAGGCCGTATCCAGATCAGATGGTGGACCTGCGCCTAGACACGACCACAACACATGATGTAGTCAGCCAAATCCGGGCCATATCCAGATCAGATGGAGGACCTGCGCTTAGACACGACCACAACGCATGATGTAGTAAGCCAGATCCGGGCCGGATCCAGATCAGATGGAGGACCTGCGCCTAGACACGACCACAACACATGATGTAGTAAGCCAGATCCGGGCCGTATCCAGATCAGATGGAGGACCTGCCCTTAGACACGACCACAACGCATGATGTAGTAAGCCAGATCCGGGCAGTATCCAGATCAGATGGAGGACCTGCGCTTGGACACGACCACAACGCATGATGTAGTCAGCCGGATCCGGGCCGTATCCAGATCAGATGGAGGACCTGCGCTTAGACACGACCACAAAGGCATGATGTAGTAAGCCAGATCCGGGCCGTATCCAGATCAGATGGAGGACCTGCGCTTAGACACGACCACAACACATGATGTAGTAAGCCAGATCCGGGCCGTATCCAGATCAGATGGAGGACCTGCGCCTAGACACGACCACAACACATGATGTAGTAAGCCAGATCCGGGCCGGATCCAGATCAGATGGAGGACCTGCGCCTAGACACGACCACAACACATGATGTAGTAAGCCAGATCCAGGCCGTATCCAGATCAGATGGTGGACCTGCGCTTAGACATGACCACAACGCATGATGTAGTCAGCCGGATCCGGGCCGTATCCAGATCAGATGGAGGACCTGCGCTTAGACACGACCACAACGCACGATGTAGTCAGCCGGATCCGGGCCGTATCCAGATCAGATGGAGGACCTGCGCTTAGACACGACCACAACGCAAGGACCACAACGCAAGGACAAGCAGTCAGGCTGTGGATACGGCAAGAGCGTGCAAGTGTTTTTTTCTTAATATCCAGTTCTCCTGTTGCTCAGTTTACTATTTGCCACAAGCCGCGTCTGAAAAGTGTTGCAGTTTAAATTTTATTGCACTTAAGTGTAGCCCTGTCCAACAGCTAGTTTCGATTTCTCCCATTTTCGGAATATTTGCTTTCGCTGTGCTAACTGCAAGAGCCGAAACAGCTGTCCTCACTCAAGCATTTGAAAGCATTATATCTATGTAGTTTGCGCGCTGTCACAGAAGCGTCAGCAGAAGCGTTCAGCCTCCTCGTGTGAAGACCGACTCGGGTAAAGACCATCGACTCTACCTGTGCGACTCCACCGAGCAAGGACACCAGTAAGGCACTTAATTATCTTCTTCTCCCTTTCCTTTCCCACTTTTATCCTATTTTCCTTACTCAACATGTGCTTTCAATACATTCCTATTGTCTCTGGACAACGCTCTTTCATCACACACAGAAGGCAGCGCAAAACTGCTAATATGCATCCCATTCTCTCATCCTCACACACACACACCTCTCTCTCTTTCTGTGGGTCTATGGAATTGACAGTCAGCAGTCAATGAAGCTGAATTTATTCCAGCCTTAGCATCTCAATCTACTCTTAATATCTTGGGCTTGACTGAGACCTGGATTCGTCCAGAAGACTCAGCAACCCCTGCTGCTCTCTCAACAAATTCTCTTTCTCTTACTCCCCTCGCCAGTCTGGGAGGGGTGGGGGCACAGGGCTTCTCATTTCCAACAATTGGAAATACTCAACTCTCTCTTCTCTATGCAACAACAACTCGTTTGAATATCATGCCATTACACTTACAGCTCCCAGTAAGATCCATATTGTAGTCATATATCGACCCCCCAGGTCAGCTGGGAAGCTTTGTAGAGGAGCTGGATGTGCTGCTGTCCTCTTTCCTTGAGAATGACACCCCACTTGTAGTCTTTGGTGATTTCAACATTCATCTAGAGAAACCATATGCAACAGACTTCATCTCTCTCCTAGCCTCATTCGATCTCAAATGGCTCATCACCACAGGTACTCACACATCAGGCAACCAACAAAATACTTCTTACAGTATTGAGACTGCTGGGGCTTATGGCCTCGATAGCAGTAGTACGACTGGATTCTCCTCTTTTCGTGTACAGGTTCTGGCGCTGACTACTCGTTACCTTGCTGTACATTTAAGCAGTCAGGGGCGGACTGGGGCAAAAATTCAGCCCTGGCACTGTAGCCACACCAGCCCACATTCAGGTTGCGCACTTGCTACAATTTCTAGTCGACTTCGTTCCCAAGCGATCAAGTCACTTGCACATGCACTGAAGTATACTTTGGGCTTTAAGGGGCTCTGAGTTTTAGGGTTGTTACAAAATGTAAAGTGAAAAAAATTCTTCTGACTGAAATTTTTTTTTAGGCCAAGTCATATACCTTTTTAAATAGTCGAGACCAATAGCGTTTTAAGGGGATACGTTTTAAACCGCTTTAATATTGCCAGTAGGCGTATCAGTGAACAGTTGCAAAATCAAATGAATAAATAATAAACAGGTTTCTTCACCTAAGTTAGGGCTGCACGAATATTACAAAAATCATAATTGCCGATTATTCCCTTCGAATTGTAATTGCGATTTATTAATTATGATTATCAAAGTTTACATTGAATATATATATATAAACAAATTTTGTTTAAACATGTTCTAATTTGCCTATATATATATATACACATACATACATATATATACATATACATACATATACACGTATATATTATATAGGCAAATTATAACACACGTTTACACAAAATTTGTTAACACACACAAGTACTTTTCCCCTTTATTTAACATAAATTGTAAGAATATGACTAATAGTAAAGACTAGTAGCCTACTAATAAATAAACATTATGCTAAAGCTATTAAATAGCAGTTCCAAACTAGTTTTTGTTAATACAATGTTGGTATGAGCCACTACAGTCATTTAAAAATATAAAAAATAACACAAAGAAAAATAGTGGCATTTTGGGGTTAACGTTAATATGGAAACGACAGTTACCATGGTGAATACACAATATTAACAATAACTGTTAATGAAACATGGAAACTGCTCCTGGTGAATAGAATGAAAATCATACCTGCATTACTTTTATTTCGTGTAATTTACAACGTAACGGCGTTGCATGCTCGTAGTTTCTTTTGCACTTTATATACAGTGAGGTGATATACAGCGCGCGCGCCGCCGCATTTGCGCGTGCAATTGAAGAGTGTGAGCTACGACTACAGCAGGCATTCTCAACCCTGGTCCTGGAGGGCCACTGTCCTGCAGAGTTTAGGTCCAACCTTGATCAAACTCACCTGCCTGTAGCTTTCCAGTAATCCTGAAAGGCTTAATTAGCTTAATTAGCTGGCTCAGGTGTGTTTGATCAAGGTTGGACCTAAACTCTGCAGGACAGTGGCCCTCCAGGACCAGGGTTGAGAATGCCTGGACTACAGTATAACGGCTGACAGGACAATTAAGTCCGTCTTTCTGAGGTGAAAAACTTTATTTCAGCGTACACTTATGTCACTGCCTGGTAGTTCCTATTGTGCTGGGTTTTCTGAAGTAGTCATTATTCGCCTCTCATAACATAACATGCTCTAAACACGCACGCAGAGTGGAAAAGGAGGAGCGGAGGAGAGGGGCGCGGGGAGCAAGGATCACAGCGTAAATTTTAACTATATCGATATATGCGATATGGTCTAATTCCATATCGCATTTAAAAAATATATCGATATATCGCCCAGCCCTACCTGCATTATAAGTGTGTCCACGGTAACTGAAATATAGTTCTCTACCTCAGCGCTCAACTGTAGCCTGACATGCACTTTCAGTGAGCGGTAATTGAAAACCCGGAGTGGACCATAAGCGAAGTGATTACAGAATGCTTAGAGTGGAGAGAGGAACGTGCTTTTGCTCCACTCCAGCTTTGATCACATCCCCCTCAGAAGGGTGAATACACCTCGTCTTTCCTTAATTTAAGACCTATTCAAACTAAAATTAAGACATTTATTACACTATTTGAGAAATGAAAGCCTATTTACGGCCTTAAATTTATGAAAAGTGAATTTAAGACATTAAGGACAGACTGGAACCCTGCAATTGACGGAAATCCGTCATAGACTTGCTGCAATTAACGGAAATCCGTCGTAGCGACGGAGAACTTTAATCCCTGCATGACCTGATGGTACTGTGTGAACATCCGTTTGAGCCTTTAGAACCCTTGAATATAAGGATGCTGGCCTGTCGTTGGAACTGGCATCAGCGAAGCGCGTCTCTTTTGCATGGATGGACTGCATTTATTTATACAGCGCTTTCAACAGACCCATTGCCTCCAAAGCGCTTTACATATTGCCTCACATTCACCCATTCATTCACTCATTCATACACCGACGGCGGTGTCAGTCATGCAAGGTGGCATCCAGCTCGTCGGGAGCAGCTGGGGTTAGGTGTCTTGCTCATGGACACCTCGACACTTGGTCAGGTGGAACCGGGGATTGAACCACCAACCTTTCCAGTTTGTAGACAACCTACATGAACCACTGAGCCACTGCCGCCCCGGCCATTTCGCATTCCAATTTGCTTTTGGTGGTGTTGCGTTTGAACGCAGTGTATACACCTGAAGTCATGTCGGGAGTGTGTCAGGGGTGTGTCGGGAGTGTGTCGGAAGGGTATCGGGAGTGTGTAGGGGTGTCTTTAGAGTATGTCGGGGATGTGTCGGGAGTGTGTCGGGAGTGTGTCGGGAGTGTGTCTGGAGAGTGTCTGGAGAGTGTCTGGAGAGTGTCGGGAGTGTGTCGGGAGTGCGCGCTCTCTCTCTCTCTCTCTCTCTCTCTCGAGCTGCCCTGTGAAATCTCTGACTCAGAGGAAGACAGGAGACTCTGTGCGAGTTATACACAGGTACATTGAGCAGATGCAGGCTATGTGCTCGTCTGACAAGCTTTTTGATATGTTTTCTAACTCGGCCAGTGGGAAGCCGCTATCTAAGCATCGTGTTTTGCATTGGATTGTAGAAAGCTATTTCTATAGCAGATAAGGAGTTGGTTCTGTCTGGAAGGGTGTGTGTGCAACTCTACGAGGGGCATGGAAACATCATGGGAAAGCGTCACTGCACGCCGGTTTACTGGCTAGATGCAGCAATGGTAGCTGAGTTCGTGCTCAGCGCAAGGGTTCTTTAACCCGGGGCCGTCGCTCCCTTGAAAGATAGGTATGTGGCAGTGCTGGTCCCTTGAGTTTAACCGGGCTGGTCTCGCCCACGTTGTCATGCATCATTGGCGCAAGAGTGCGATCTCCCATAGTCATGTGTTGTACCGACGAAATGGGAACAGTAGTTATATGCACAACTCAACATTTTCATGGTTTTTGCTCAATAAGAAGCAGGTGTAATAGATGTGCTGGTGCAGAAGCAGCTTGTGTGAAGGATGGGAGGTCAAAATAATAGTCATTAATAGAACTATCCTTATATTCTATTAAATCAGGTCTAAAATTCTGGAATCAGCAGTTGAAATAATTTCAGAAAATTCTGAAATTAGAATAGAACTACCCTAATGTCTAATGTTAACACACTTGTAAGAAAAGGGATGATTCAAAATCCTAAATGATTATGTATGTTAAAAATAATTGTTCTGAACAAAAGCAGGAGACTGACTGAATGAAAATCCAAGCGCGCTTATGGAATAGCAGAAATAAAAGTACATTTTCATCAAATTTGTGTCTACTGATACTTTGGAAATGAGTATAAAGACTATTAGTTTTTTGAGTACTAATCATGATGTATATGGTTGTGTTATTAGCTGTGATGAGAGCGTAGAGAGGGTGTTGTGAAGTGAACGTGTGCAGAAACACATGTGTGTAACGTGTCACACACCAGGAACCAGATGCCGAACTGACTGAGCAGTCTCTGGTCATGCTGGTCATCCTCTTTGTTGTCAAACTCCAGGTTGTCCAGAGAATGATGGGAAGAAGACAGACCCATCTGACGCCGGCGGTTCAGCTCAAACTCCCGCAGCTCCGCGTGGATCTCAGCCTCTTTCAGCAGACTGCCAACATACATCAGATCACTCTCATTTATGCTTGTTTTATATCAAAAAGTAGTTCAGACATGCAGTGGAAATGTGTCTTAACATAATGTGTCTTATTCACAATCAAGCAAACTGAAATATATTAATCAAGAGTATTATTACTGCAGCTTTACACCCGGCGATACCTAGTTTGCTAACAGCTCTGTAGCCGTATGAAATAAAGAAAGGCCTGAGTGAAAGTGCTCTCAGTGACAGGAGCGTGTGATGACCTGATGACAGCCTCCACGGTGCACACCAGCTCCTCCGCGCCGCACTCGCGCGTGTTGATGGGCGGAGGTGACGTCTGGTACAGGTGAGTCTCCGCCGACGCCCCCACCTCACTGCTGTGGTGGTTCACATGGCAACGCTTGCAGTAGCGCACCGGCCGGTTGCCATGGCGACCGCAGCAGCCTGCCGAGAAGCAGGTGACGACAGCGCGCCGGACGTGAGAGCTGCAGTTCTGGGGGGGGGAAGAGATTTTCAAGATTTTTTTGAGATTTCAATATCTCTTTATATTTTCAAAACAGAGTTTTCTACAACACAAAAAACTCTATTTCCAAAACACAGGAAAATAAATAAATACATGAGCATGATTTAACTCAAAACAGTCACAGAACATTCTCCACAACAGAACATAAAACATTTTTAAAACACCAAATGTTTATGAACTCTACATTATTTGTAGTACTGTAAAAGTCAAAAGTGTTTATATCGGAATCTAAGGACTCTTCGATCTAGTTCCTTCTGCTGTGGTAGAGAGACATTTTTGCTTGACCAAATACAAAATTATACAATTGACATTCCACTCTCCATTTGTGACTGTATCTAAAACCAAGAATAAACAAATGCGCTCACCACACACACACTCACACACACACACACACACACACACACACACACACACACACACACCAGTTACAGGTGGAGAGGAGAGAGAGTGATAGAGCCAGTTCAATGTAAGGGAGGGCCAATGGAGGGAATTTAGCCAGGACACCGGGGTTACACCCCTACTCTTTACGAGGAGTGCCATGGGATTTTTAATGACCACAGAGAGTCAGGACCTCGGTTTAACGTCTCATCCGAAGGACGGATTTATTAATAACAGAAATAAAAGCATTGACCGCCACAATACCGTGTAGGATTCTCCACTGTAAGTCTTCTCCCCTTTAGGTCAACGGTGGTTTGTAAATTGCTCTCCAAACCGGTCTGACCTCATTGTCAAGCCCTAGATGAGCTCTCCAAGGGGTGTCAGCCCGACCACTTAGTTTGCCTTTGTTTACAATTTTTACAAACTCAAACTCATATGTGAGAGTCTCTCTGGACTCTAAGAGTTGACCAGTGCAGTCTTTAAAATCAGGAAATAGAGTCAATGCTGGAAAAGAATCATCAACAACTGGTTGACAGTGTCCATTACAGTAGTCTTTAAGCAAGGATAATTCAGTCTTTGTAAGTTCACACTTCCAAGTGTTGAGCAATTGATTTATGAGCGAACCAGAGCAACTTGGGCAGAAAAACCCAACAGGTTAGACAGAGCTGACTATTTCTTTTGAGAACTTTAAAATGTTCTCCTTCTCTTGTTGAGTCAAATCTTGCAGCTTCACTATTTCACTCTCCAAAGCTTTCATAGATCTAGTCATGTCCCTTGTGACATTGAGAGTATACTGAAGGCACAGATGTTTTATATTGACCTTCCCTATGTCCCACCACTGTTGCAAAGAAGTGTTTTCAGATTTTTCTTCTGTATAACCACTCCAAAAATACTTAAAAACTTATTTTAAACCATTATCAGTAGGCAGGGACACATTCAAATGCCAATAGGCACTTTTGCATTTCACATCTTTAACAAAGATAGCAGCTTGTACAAGGCAATGCTCTGAAATACCAACTGGGTGTATTGAACAACCTTTAAGTACATTACTCTGGTGTTTGAAACAGTCAAATCTATCAAGCCTAGCCAAAGAATTATCTTTAACATGAGTCCAAGTATATTGACGCTGAGAAGTATGAAAAAGCCTCCAAACATCACATAAATAATTAGTCTCAATTCATTTAACAAGACAGTTCTTGCTGGCTTCATGTGGTTCTGTGGTTTAGAGTGTTTAAAAGACCTTTCTGTGCCTACAGATGGAGCATACACATCGATGAAAGTCATTTTTACACTTTTAATTTCTTAACTTTAAACAAACTGAAAAGGGAAACTCTCTTCGCATCCTCTCTGGCACCATTAATGTTTAAAGAACCCAGCTTTATATCACACATATCAAATGTTAATTTGCATTTAAACAAAAACGAGAGGTTAACACAAAAAACAAAAGACACAAAGGACTGAATGTTGGTGAGAGAGTAAGCACTCTCCACATCTGTGTGTCTCCACTAACATCACCTCAGACTCAGAGTTCATCAACCCATCATCTGACGGAGAACAACAGCTCAGAGGATTCAACTTTGACTTTTGTAACTTGTTCAGTGTTTGATTTATTTTCTCTTGGTTGACAATTTGGAAATGTCAGCATCCAATAAAACATCTTCCTCATTAAACACTGACTCGTCTCCTCTAGAGTTAATCTGGTCAGCCTGAGACGAACAGCTCTTCGTTTGGGTCTATATTGCTTTGAAACGTGAGATGATGCAGTGATTGACAGATGAGCTGATAGTGATGACCCTCCTCTCACGGACACACACACACACACACACACACACACACACACACACACACACACACACACACACACACACACACACACACACACACACACGACAACACCACCATATTCCTCTTACCTTCTTCTGGCATATAGCAGAGATCTCCGCTGTGAAATCATGAGGACATCGTTAAGATACACGAGCAGAACAAGATATGTTCACTTTGACATCAACTAACAATCACAGCATTTATTAATATATTTCTTACACATCCTAATACATTCAAACGTTAACAGTTCACATCCTAATGAACGAACATGAATTAACAATGATTTATAAATTAACATTAACCTAGATCAATAAATGATGTAAAAATGTGTTTTTGATTGACAGTTCATAAAACTAAAGTGATGTAATGGAAGGCGTAACACAAGACTGACGTGAGGAACATGCAAACTGAGCGTTGGGTTTATAGAAATACAAGAAGTCTATGATATATCCTCGTTTTAGACTAAACTGATCATTCTGTCATCATTTACCCGTGTGACTTTCTTTCTTTTAACACAAACAAAAATGAAGATATTTTGAAGAATGTCTCAGCCAGTGAAACTGTTTGGTTCCTAACATTCTTCAAACTATCTTCCCATGTTCCACAGAAGAGAGAGCTCACACTGGCTCTGTATGACGGAGGACTGATGTTCACGGTTATCTAGAGGAGTGTGTGTGTGTGCAGTGTGTGTTCTGACACTGACCTTGCGGCAGGAGCACGTCCACGAGCCACTCGGCGTGATCACTGTGAACATCAACAGAGCTTCAGGAACCTTCATACACACATTCTCACATTCTCTTCCTTCTCTGAAGGTCTGATCATCTAATCTGAGCTGAAAACACACTCTCTCCACGGCGGATAAAAAGACATACAGAATCAAATATTGCCTGATCTTTTGGAGTTCATTATTCTAGAGCAACATGAGGGCTCATAAGGGCTTCATTCCCTGCTGCAGATCGTCTTGTTCTCTAGGTTTGCACCTGTGCCGTCACAGCGTCTACAGTGCACTAGTGTTACGCTGTCCAATCAGCTGCTGCTGTTGTGTATTGTACTTCAAGTTAAACATCCCTGACATACAGATCAACAGTGATCGAGTTCCAGTCCTGTCTCTCTGACACTGTGCTATCTAAACCTATTTTCTACAGTAAGTTGACCCCATGACCCTGTAAGTTGACCCCATGACCCCATGACCCTGTGAGATGAGCTGTGATGAGGACGGCTCACCCGGCGATCCTCTGGCTGCACTCCTCACAGATGTAGAGCGGCGGGGGCTTGTCTCCCAGTGCGACCGAGAGCGTCGGGTCAATGCACATCTGGAAGACACACACACACACCGTCAGCGCACACTAGAGCACACACACACACACACACACACTAGAGCACACACACACCGTACATCTTGTGTTTCGCAGTTGCTGCTTGAGTTGTTGTGTTGATTCACATTATTTCTTGATTATTGTGATCAGACACAATGTTAACAACCGCAAAAGCTTCACTGGCCAAAACAATCAACTTTATCCCAGAAACCCAAATTTCACAGTTTTTTGGGATGATTTTACTAATGATATCCTCAGCGTGTGGAGAGTGTGAAGGAGAAGGCCAAGACCAGTGTAGCGCCCTCTACAGGCCAAGACCAGTGTAGCGCCCTCTACAGGCCACGACCAGTGTAGCGCCCTCTACAGGCCAAGACCGGTGTAGCGCCCTCTACAGGCCACGACCAGTGTAGCGCCCTCTACAGGCCAAGACCGGTGTAGCGCCCTCTACAGGCCACGACCAGTGTAGCGCCCTCTACAGGCCAAGACCAGTGTAGCGCCCCAAGACCAGTGTAGCGCCCTCTACAGGCCACGACCAATGTAGCGCCCTCTACAGGCCACGACCAGTGTAGCGCCCTCTACAGGCCACGACCAGTGTAGCGCCCTCTACAGGCCAAGACCAGTGTAGCGCCCTCTACAGGCCATGACCGGTGTAGCGCCCTCTACAGGCCATGACCGGTGTAGCGCCCTCTATAGGCCATGACCGGTGTAGCGCCCTCTACAGGCCATGACCAGTGTAGCGCCCTCTACAGGCCACGACCAGTGTAGCGCCCTCTACAGGCCACGACCAATGTAGCGCCCTCTACAGGCCATGACCAGTGTAGCGCCCTCTATAGGCCATGACCAGTGTAGCGCCCTCTATAGGCCATGACTATGTGCATTACTACTCTCTGCATTCAATACTTTAGCCAATAAAAGCCTTATTGTTTTCCAGTATCTCATAGAAAGTAAACATGATAAAATAATCTACAAATACTGAAGCAGCAAACTCTGCAGAACACAAGACTGATGTCACTGCCAATACTCCTGGTCTTATCGCTAATAATGGACTATTTGTTCAAGAAGCAGAACATCAAGAGTTCAGTTTAGGGTATTCTGCATGTTTTATTATGTGCATCTTCTGTCTTTTTGGGGCGAGTGTATTGTGGTGTAACTGAAGACATTGCTGAGTGAAGTATTCCTGTGATACAGTAACAGCAGTAATTACAGTAATTACAGTAATCACCCATCACTGCAGGTCTGTGATGATCATAATACTCCAGCTCTGTGACAGCGTTAGACTGCTGATTTGCAGTCTCTTGTGAAGTGTCTCTCTCGGTGAAGGATGATGGTTATGGGAACGGTCAGCCGCTCTCGGTAAACGAGTTACAGCTCGGCTCTTCCGGCTCTAATTCTGTGTTTGACCGGGAACAGTCTATCAACCCTTTCCTGGAAGTGATTCTGGGATGTTCCTGCTTTTATTTTGAGGTTCTTGTTTCTAGCTCATGTTGTGTCTTTGTTCATTTACAGCCCTCATGTTTTCCCAGGCTGCGTCTCAATCAAAGTCTTGGCCATTTTAAGGGCCGTCTCATTCACACAGTCCTTCCCTAAAAAACACACAATCCCACAAAACCCTCAGTATATTAGAGTATATTACAGTAAGCACAGCTGTCATCAGAGGAGAGGAGCCACAGTACCTTCACAGCCGGCTTGTTGATGGAGTTCTGGCACTCGATGTGCTGGCAGTGAATGGGGTTCCAGGCTGAAACACACACATAATGTCTAGATGTCAGGAGAAGGTCCGTCTCAAGCCACTGGAGCAGTGACGTCTGCAAACAAGACATGCTTCAGGATGGTCATTATCTGTGAATCTTTGATCAGATGAGACAGCGGAGTCAGTGAACCGGTCTCTCCAACACATCCGACAATCCGACTCACAGAAATGCGATCTAGAGCTGCTTCTGCAAACTCTTCTTTGGAACAAACAGTTCTGATTCATAAACCGAACTCTCTCGAGCAGTTCTCGGGGGCAACAGTACACTGACCTGAGAACAGTCTCGTGTCTGAAGCGCAGAGAAGAGTCGAGTGAGCCGGATGTACAGTATCAGAGACGTAGAGTCCTAATCTATTGGCCAAATGGTAAAACTTAATCAAGACCTAATCAATATTAGTTATTCACATTTCCTGAATGAAACACTGATGACAATAAAATGATAACAGCCCAAGTTCAGATATCTGAACAACAGGAAAACCCCAGAATCATTTTAAGTAATAGTCAATAATCGGTCTCGGCTGATAAAAGCTATTATTTTGGCTATCGGCTATCTCTAAAAAAAGCTCTCGTGTTGAATTTAGGGCGTTTATAAGTTGAATTAAGTTAATGTGACAATAAGGCTTTAACAGTTAAAAACAGCTACATAAAAGCAGGCTTTATCTGACCCTATGCATCACCCGTAGTTCAGGCCAGGGTTGCCAGATCTGCAAACATTATTTGTAGCGCCTCTCATCCAATAAGAGCAAAGAGCTCTGTGCTCGGTTACTTCTGAAAAGAAACAGTTTCATCTTTCAAATTCTGTCCTTTTTATCATGAAATTTAAACAATAAAAGGCGTTTGACGCTCTTAAATGTGAGGTGATATCGCTGTAGTGCCTCAGCTCAAGCAGCAGCGTGGAGCGCAAGTGTTTTCTTCCTCTTTAATACAAATTATATCTAGAAAAACATGCATGAATACCAGAAGATATGTTGAAAGATATAGTACAACTCACCGAAATCTGTATCATGTCTCATTTATTATCTCAATCAGTGTTTCAGCCGTGGAAAGATGCCAATTAAACAGCTTGTGAACAATTATCACTCAGTCACCCGTTTGTTAGTTAGCTATAAAAAAAAACACTAGAGAAGAGCTTATTTACTGTTAATTATATATGAATGTTTGAAAGAATTTGCCATGAAGACAAGTGCTTATGAAAACTAACTTATAAGTGCAACTGAGTTGTATACAAACATTTAAGCTTTTATTTGGGTGTAATTATTATATCTATTATTTATAATATTACATATAATACCTCTGTTGTTAATTGCAACCAATATTACAGTGTACCAAATGAGAGGGTTTATAGTTCCCTGTATAGTTTGCAGCATTATTTGGGAGAGGTTTTTTTTTTTTCATAAGAAAAAACTAATTATCGGTATCAGCTGATATCATTCAGAATAATGGGCTATCGGTATTGACTGAGAAATGTAATATCGGTGCATCTCTATTCTCAATACAGGTACGTTCCTGCGTATGGCTTTGTCTGAGTTGGTTTGAGCACGTAAACCATTATGCCGAGATGTTAAACTCGACGGCACTGAACTGAACTGCGGCGAGTGTGGCGTCTCACCTGTGTACTGCAGGCCTCGGTACTCACTGATGGCACCTGGAGGCTTGAGGTTGGGCCAGTAATGGAAGAGCATCTGAACCGCCGGAGGTTTGACTTGGGACGGGCCGTACGAGATGACGTACAGAAGATCCTTTAAAAACACAGCCATCTCTAAGTCAGTGGGAAGTGCTTTTGGAGAAATCTCCAAAAAGACATGAAGAACCGATCATACCTTCCACACTTCCTGCTTGTATTTCATGAGACACTCCAGAAGCTGACAGTGGTACACTGGAGACAAGCAGAGGAACATGCACAACATTAGAGCCCAGAGACCGTCCTGAAACGCTGCACTGAGATAGAGACGGCGAGCCCTGAGGCTGATCGGTGCGCATGTACCTGGGTTTGAAGTATACTGCATGGCAATCATCAGCATGGAGGAGGCGGACAGATTGACATACGCTGGAACGCCGGCCTCTCTTCGAGTCGAACCCACTGCAACACACAACGCATTTCCTCACTTCAAAGTGCAGGGGTATCACATGATGTTGCATGTATTGGTGCTTACTGCTAATCAAATACGTCTTTCAAACGCAGCTCAAATACTTTTCTCTGAAGAAAGCTCTCTCGGTCATATATACTCACGTATGGCCATGGGCAGGAAGGATGTGCTCAGGTACTCTATGA
This sequence comes from Leuciscus leuciscus, assembly GCF_965113295.1. NCBI lineage: Eukaryota > Metazoa > Chordata > Actinopteri > Cypriniformes > Leuciscidae > Leuciscus > Leuciscus leuciscus. The sequence continues at coordinate 40,423,680 of NC_138741.1, forward strand.
TGTCTTTGTGCAGGAAGGGAGGGAAGGTGGCTAAAGTGGAGATCATGGTGTAGGGTAAAGTGCTGAGAATATCATCACTAAGGAAAGGCAGAAGGCATGTTGTGGTGTAAAATATGGCCTGCCCCAGATCTGAAAGACAAGCAGATGAGCGAATGAGCAGCACGTCCTCCACATCCGCAAACCAAGATCCATGCAGCTTCACAAACGCTCGACTCCGATGTCACGATGACATTTACAGCTTTGGGTTTTCTCCAAAATGCATTTAAAGTCTATAAAATGAAACACTAGCAGGTGCAAACACATCTTTAGCTGTTCCTACTGTACGAGTTGTTATCCAGTCAAAGCTCTCTGCGCTGACTGACAGAAGACTGAGAGAGAAGAACGGCAAGCTCAGACTCCAGTGTTTCGATCGGAAAAGGAATTGTAATTGTAAAATGAAAGCAATCGATGGTAGAGTTTGAGTTTAGATATGACTCCAGGAACTAGAGATCAAGCTGTCTGAAAGCAGCTTTTATTGGCAATGTCACTAGATGGAACGACCGATTTCTGCTGAGAATCTCAAAATGGTCAAATATTGGCTGATTAATTAGCCAGGGGTGTTTCCAGTACAACGCCGTAACTCGCTGCCTAACTACCGTAGTACGATGTATTGTTGAAGAAATCAACTAGCTAGTCACGACTGTTTCCCGAAACCGCGTTGTCATAACCACGTCGGTTAATGATGTCACGCAGATGGAGGAGTAATAACTACTGTTAATGAATCTGTTTGAGATGGAATTAACGCTAGATGTTTTGCTGTAAATTACGGACATGCATCTGAGGACTATTTCTCATTTTTCTCAGTTATTCTGCTTTATTTCCAGATTCAATCATAGTCTCGTTCTTACGTACTAGAGCACTTTCGCACATGCACACTCTTCAAAAACGACGCTTTAAATCCCTTGACAAACTAAAAGCTAAATTTGTTTGTTAATTTAACTATAAATTAAATTTGTATGTATTCTAAATAAAAGATACAGATCGTACTGTACAGATGTCAGCTTGCTTATTTGGCTCAAGATAAGGATTGATTGAGCCCACATGTCATGCAAACAAGAAACTCTTCTTCTAACCGCAAGTCGAGATCTGTCGTTCCAAACACACAACTTTGCGAAGCTATTTGCGAATGTTCGCTGGAACTATGTTTTAGGGAAACATCGACTCGTTTAACTGTTATTTTCATTTCCTGAGAAACAAAACGAGGAACTTAAACAGACAGTACACCGAAAAACTATCATTCTGCCATCATTTCCTCGCTCTCAATGTGGTTCCAAACCTGTAGGTTTGTAATATAAAAGAAGATATTTTGAAGAATGTTGGCAACCAAACATGACAAACCATGACTGTGAGTAAATGATGACAGAATAATGATTCTTGGGTGAAAAAGGCCTTTAACTCTTTCTCCGCCATCGTTTATAAACAACAATAAGATGAGAAAATAGTGTTTTTTTCAAAGCCTTCATCCGGATCAGATTCAGAACGATGATCAAAATACAGATGGTATGGATAGAGTTATTATTTACATGCTGTTTAATGACCGCATTATTTTACATGTGCGCCGTCAGCAATGCTTTGCTCCGTCTCATTTCAGAGGCTGCATCCTCCGGAAGGCACATTTGGAGGTTGCATACGGAAACTATTCACTAGGGGTGCACCGAAATTTCGGCCGCCGAAAATGTTCGGCCGAAAATGGCATTATCGGTTTCGGGCCGAAATAAAAAAAACAGCCGAAAACGTAAACCGAAAATGAATGTCACCCCGCCCCTCCCATACGTGCGCAAGCGCTTAGGTTTCACTCACGGTCGAGCTGTTATCATGGTTCTGCCTATCAAAGATTAAGCATGTCAGAAGGGCTGTCACTTATTGCACAATCGATCGGACCAACCAACACAAGTTTCGAAAACGAAAATAGGGGATCGATTTTAACGGCCTTCTCTCGGAGCGCGTCCAGCTCGTCACGAAACGCCCGCAGCGAACGCGCGTCACACAGCAACTGCAGGTTCTGACACACACACACACACACACACATAGCCTATTTCTGCATAATATAGTGCATAATATGTACCCTTCAGTAATGTTTTTCATTGATGTTATGGCAGTCCAAATTGCTGACTTGTGCGCGTCTCAAGCGCCCTCTTTATGTTCGTCCTAATGCCTGTTTAGTTGTCTGTGGATTTGCCTATATGTGACAGCCCTATATGAGAGGACACCAAAGTTGCAATATGTAACATTTGTTCTGCAAAAATCTCCAAAATTGTGGATTTTTTTTGCACAACTTTTAAAAAACTATTTTATTTGATGGAACATAAAACTTGAAGAACAATATTATTTGGTATTATTATTTATATTTATTGTTAAAAATATTTTATGTTTTGTTATGTAACTTAATAAAAGTTTGATTATTATATTGTGATTTTTCATTTCAGATCCATTAAATCCAAGCAATTAAAAAAATATATATATATATATATATATATATATATATATATATATATATATATAGTATACGTTTTTAAAAGAAGCCATTTTCGGCTTCATTTTCGGTTTTCGGCCAAGTGCATCCTAAATTTTCGGTTTCGGCCCAGAATTTTCATTTGGGTGCATCACTACTATTCACAGCGCTTGACTTTTTCCACATCTTGTTATGTTACAGCCTTATTCTAAAATTGATTACATTAATTATTTTCCTCAAAATTCTACAAACAATACCCCATAAAAACGTGAAAGTCTGTTTGAAATCTTTGCAAATTTATAAATAAATAAATAAATAAATAAATAAATAAATATATATATATATATATATATATATATATATATATATATATATATATATATATATAAAATCACATGTGCATAAGTATTCACAGCCTTTGCTCAATACTTTGAAGAAGCACCTTTGGCACCAATTACAACCTTAAGTCTTTTGAGTATGATGCTGCAAGCTTGGCACACCTGTTTTTGGGCAGGTTCTGCCATTCTTTTTTGCAGAACCTCTCAAGCTCCATCAGGTTGGATGGGGAGTGTCGGTGCACAGCCATTTTCAGATCTCTCCAGAGATGCTCAATCGGGTTCAAGTCTGGGCTCTGGTGGGCCACTCAAGGACATTCACAGGGCTATCCCATGGCCACTCCGGTGTTATCTTGGCTGTGTGCTGAGGGTCGTTTGTTATCTTGGCTGTGTGCTGAGGGTCATGGTTGGCCTTGTTGGAAGATGAACCATCGCCCCAGTCTGAGGTCCATCAAGGATGTCTCTGTACATTGCTGCATTCATCTTTCCCTCGATCCTGACTAGTCTCCCAGTCCCTGCTGCTATTAAACACCCCCACACCACCACGCTTCACTGTAGGGATGGTATTGTCCAGGTGATGAGCGGTGCCTGGTTTCCTCCAGACATGATGCTTGCCATTCATGCTAAAGAGTTCAATCTTTGTTTCATCAGACCAGAGAATTTTGTTTCTCCTCTCTCCACAGAGAAACGCTGGAGCTCTGTCAGAGTGACCATCGGGTTCTGGGTCTCCTCCCTGACTGAGGCCCTTCTCCCCCGATCGCTCAGCTCTAGGAAGAGTCCTGGTGGTTCCAAACGTATTCTATTTACGGATGATGGAGGCCACTGTGCTCATGGGGACCTTCAACGCTGCAGAAATTGTTCTGTACCCTTCCCCAGATCTGAGCCTCGACACAATCCTGTCTCTGAGGTCTACAGACAATTCCTTGGACTTCATGGCTTGATTTGTGCTCTGACATGCACTGTTAACTGTCAGACCTTATATAGACAGGTGTGTGCCTTTTCAAAGCATGTCCAATCAACTGAATTTACCACAGGTGGACTCCAAATCAAGTTGTAGAAACACCTCTAGGATGATAAGTGGAAACAGGATGCACCTGAGCACAATTTTGAATCTCATGGCAAAGGCTGTGAATACTTATGTACATGTGATTTATTTCGTTTCTTATTTTTAATAAATTAGCAAAGATTTCCAACAAACTTCTTTCACATTGTCATTATGGGCTATTGTTTGTAGAATTTTGAGGAAAATAATGCATTTAATCCATTTTGGAATAAGGCTGTAACATAACAAAATGTGGAAAAAGTTCAGCGCTGTGAATACTTTCCCGATGCCCTGTACATCATCGAGGTGGTCTCATTTAAGAAAAGTAACCACTAGATTGAAAAGTAAGAAAGAAATTATAGTATTTTTCACCTCACAAGGAATAATAGTACATTTTATTACGGTTACTTTTCTTAAATAAGATTGATGACGTGTGCATCCTTTAAATGCGCCCTCCGGAGGACGCAGCCTCCGAAATGAGACGCAGCTCTTTTATGGTCCTGTCCCAAATGGCACCCTAAGCACTCACGGTCTTCCTACGAGTCTGCACTTTCTTGACGTAACGCCGCTTTGACTGTTGGGAAGAAGTCTGCTGCGGAGATCGCATCAGTGCAGGCTCAGCAAAAGTGCGAATCGAGGGCGCATATCGACCGCAAAGGGGACATTCGCGAGCACCCACCTGAAACCTAAAATGACAAATGGAACACCCCATGGTCTCTGGGACTTAACGGACACGCGCACGCAGCAGCCATTGTAAGTTCAGAAGACCGAAAGTGCATATGAAGTGTGCCATTTGGGACAGGGCCTTTATCTCTTCTTTCTTCTTATTATTCTTTGCCTTACACTCTTTCAGAAGATGCATAACAGCGACCCCTACCGTATAACAGTAAAACATGGATTGACGAGAAATTCAGTCAATGGCGGAGGAAGAGTTAACAGCAGGCACCGGTTCTTAGATCGCTGAGCGTATTTGTTTGGCTCGAAAGCTCCGCCCATCTAGTTGTAATCTTATTAACGCACGTTAAACTGGATCTCGCTCTCAGAGACGAGGCCAGGAGCACCTGAGGATTAAACTGGATCTCACTCTCAGAGACGAGGCCAGGAGCACCTGATTAAACTGGATCTCGCTCTCAGAGACGAGGCCAGGAGCACCTGAGGATTAAACTGGATCTCACTCTCAGAGACGAGGCCAGGAGCACTTGAGGATTAAACTGGATCTGACTCTCAGAGACAAGGCCAGGAGCAACTGAGGATTAAACTGGATCTCGCTCTGAGAGATGAGGCCAGGAGCACCTGAGGATTATCTGGATCTCGCTCTCAGAGACGAGGCCAGGAGAACCTGAGGATTATCTAGATCTCGCTCTGAGAGATGAGGCCAGGAGCACCTGAAGATTAACTGGATCTCACTCTCAGAGACGAGGCCAGAAGCACCTGAGGATTAAACTGGATCTCGCTCTGAGAGATGAGGCCAGGAGCACCTGAGGATTAAACTGGATCTTGCTCTGAGAGACGAGGCCAGAAGCACCTGAGGATTAAACTGGATCTCGCTCTCAGAGACGAGGCCAGGAGAATCTGAGGATTAAACTGGATCTTGCTCTGAGAGACGAGACCAGGAGCACCTGAGGATTAAATTGGGTCTCGCTCTGAGAGAAGAGGCCAGAAGCACCTGAGGATTAAACTGGATCTCGCTCTGAGAGACGAGGCCAGAAGCACCTGAGGATTAAACTGGATCTCGCTCTGAGAGATGTGGCCAGAAGCACCTGAGGATTAAACTGGATCTCACTCTGAGAGAAGAGGCCAGAAGCACCTGAGGATTAAACTGGATCTCGCTCTCAGAGACGAGGCCAGGAGAATCTGAGGATTAAACTGGATCTCGCTCTGAGAGACGAGGCCAGAAGCACCTGAGGATTAAACTGGATCTCGCTCTGAGAGAAGAGGCCAGAAGCACCTGAGGATTAAACTGGATCTCGCTCTGAGAGATGTGGCCAGGAGCACCTGAGGATTAAACTGGATCTCGCTCTCAGAGACGAGGCCAGAAGCACCTGAAGATTAAACTGGATCTCGCTCTGAGAGACGTGGCCAGGAGCACCTGAGGGTGAGAAGCGGCGTGGACTCACCGTGCTGACCGTGCTGTAGCAGGGGCACCAGGTCAAGCAAGGTGACGAGGGTGGCATAGAGCCCCTGATAGTCCAGTGAGGGGTAATCTGAGAGCTGAACCTCCCGACTCTGCTGGGGGGCGCCAGCCCGGTCGGCCGGGGCGTCCCGCAGAACGCTGTAAAGGAGGGATCGAGTAACTGTAGGGTTGATGGAACTGACTTGTGGTCTTAGAGATGGGGTGAGTGGGAATGGCACAGGAAAAAGACACATGGTCATGGGCACGGCCAAATTGGAAGCTTCCTGGCTCTCCTTTCTGCCTGTACGGGACAGGATGCTGCTCCGAGGGAGGGTGGGGGAGGGAGGGGAACAGGGGAAAAAAAGAGACAACAAAGACACAAAGAAACAGCACATTACATTGAAATGGCTCTACAGAGACAGCGTAAGTAGAAAAGAACCAAAGCCAGATATTTCCCACATAGGATGCAGTGTCTCCACAGACTTTTGGATGTGCCAGAATCATCTTTGCACTTGAAATTTAGTTTTGGTTCAAATCGAAACTCAAGCAGCCACCAAACGGGCGCTTGGCAAATACGCACCGATCACTGCATCTCATGCGTATCTGGTGACAAGGAGCAAAACTATAAAAAATGGCATGTTTTCAGTGGCAGCCCCGTACTTCGCCTTTGACGCGCACGCAACGCGCCCTCCGAGCGGCCAATCCCCGGAGGACGAGCGGCGCGGGCCGGTCAGCCGTAGGGAAATACTGAGCAATGGAGGGGCTGTCAGAGATGAGAGCAATCTCGAAATAATTAGTTTTGAGGACGATACAGAGATGACACTTCAGAAACATGCTTCAGCCAGTAATAAACATGTATGTGAGGTTAGACTAAAAGCTCCCTGGTCACAACACATGTTTATTGCACCGTCAAAAAGAATGTCTGTATGTAAATACATTATGATACTGCCTCAGTATCATTTCAGGGAAGAGAAATAATGGTTCGACAGGCATATGGATTTCAATTCTAACAGAAATGTAGCTAGTCTAGGGCTGGGGAAAACTGTAATGGAAAAGGAATACACTGGTTTCGAAAGCAATGTGTCATGTTTGTGGAGGGATGTGGAGGGTGTTTGTGTCTGCTGTCCCCTGACAACTTCTACCTCTGCAGAAATTTGGTCTGTGATGGTCTTGGAGGGAGAGGAGAGGAGAGCGTAGTTTGATGTGCGTTACATAAAACAGGATGGTGTACTATTTCTCTGATCAAAGCTAAAGGCCCTGTCTGTCAGGGAATGAGAGGTGGTTCGACTGCAGAATGCTACATGAAGAACAGCTTCTTGACATTTTAAACCCACTGAAAACTATGGAAATCAGTCCCTGCATACTCACAGACATACACTCATTATTAACTCTTTATGACAGATACTTTAACACACAAACACTGATAAAAACACAACAGGAATCACACACAAATACTGTACGCGCAACTACACAATGTTCTCAGATGCTAAACTTTCTCTACATTATTGAGCACGTCTTCTAGTGTCAACGCATCCTCCTTCATTAACTCTTTCCCCGCCATTGACAGAGTTTTCCGGCTTTCCATGTTTTCACTGTTATACGGTAGGGGGCGCTATTACACATCTTCTGAAAGAGTACAGAATCTCCAGATCAAAACACAGGAGAAGAAGAAATAAGCAATAAAAGCATTGCTTATGCACATTGTAGTCTTTGTGCTTTTTGATCAAAATGTTGTTGTTTTTTATAAATAAAACGTACCCACATTCAAGTGTTGATAAAAACGATTGCATGAAGTTGCATAAGTTGTTTTTTTGTTTAAAAGAAAAAGTTTAGTTCTTTCTTTTGATATATTGCATGTTTAGAAATTCATACCACAAATATTCTAGAGGCCATGAAAGTTTTGTGAAAATTATCCAAAATACTGGCGGCGGCTGGACACGTAAATAAAAAACGCTGGCGGGGAAAGAGTTAATTGTTTTAATTGATATGTGAACAATAAACATGAAAAAGTGCTCCTACACATAGGCCTAAATAACATGAACTCGTGAGTATACCTATAATTCAGTAGTAGCCAATATTATAGTTTAAAAGCTTTGACATTTAAAAGACAAAAATTAAGGACAAACAAAACAAAACTCGAGTCAAGACTTCCTTGACTGAATTGGAAAACAAGTTGTTGTTTGTCTCTCTTCTTGAACAGTTTGTTTACAATGTGTTTTTTCTTTGCATAACTTTTGCCATGATGTCCCTGCATATGGAATGTCCCTGTGGCGGCTGAAACCCTGACTCTAGTTCTGCCTATCGTTACTGTTAGAGCGAATGCAGTGTGTGTTTGCCCTATCTCAGGTGTAGTGCACTTACCTGAGCAGCGTCTGGGAAAAGTATTTCAGAGTGTTTGCAATGTCTGTTCCCGATGGCACCGGGTAAATATTGTGAAGCACACGGTTGTGATACTCTTGCAAGTATCGAATCTTAGAGCCAACTAAACAAATAAAGAGCAAAGTGACACATAATTAACATTCAGCATTGTTCAACAATCCACTGGCTTTGACTGAACAGTAAATCAGTAAATCAGTCCATCTTTCTGAAGCATTCAGGTCTGTATTTTCACACCGTTACAGCTGAAACGAGACATGTTTTCTAACTTGCTGCCATTTGAAGTTTGTTTTCCACATCAGATAGTTCGGGACGTCGAATGAACACCGTGAACAGAGATCAACAACACACTTCTGAAGGGGTGATTCTGGAATCCACTGCTGCTTCAATGTATGTCTAATGAGTGATTATAATCAAGGTATTAATCACCTTTGTTATAGAAGTTAGCAGTGTGATTACTGAAATGTTATTTCATGTATTCTCTAATGTCTGTTTTAAATATCTGATACCCCTTTTCCACCAAAAAAGAACTGGTTCGGAACTGGTGCTGGTTCAAAGTTGGTTCAGCTTGCGAACCTTCTCAGAACCTGTTTGTTTTTCCACTGACTAGAGAGCCCAGCGAACGGCGTTGTTACGTCACTGTGTACGTTGCCATACGTCTTAGCTTTCCCAGAAACACTTGCGCCAACTTCAAGCATAACAATTACAATGGCGGACTACATCGTCTTTCTGCAAATGTTTCTCCTGGCTTTGCGATCCTATATTGGGGTCAGAAGAAGACGTTTAGAACACATTTGTGCTGCTCGTCTGGATTACTATAGACGGAGGTTACGTTCGAGAAGAAGTTCGACAATAACCCCGCCTCCAGCCCCCGACGTAAGCATGACGTGGTAAAAGAACGGTTCTAGTCCAGCAAAGAGTTGGTGCCGCTTTGGAACCAATTTTCCTGGCCGAGAACCGGTTCTTTGGCTGTCGAAACACAAAGAACTGGTTCGCGAGTAGGCACCGGCTCCGAACCGGCACCAGCACTGCCTTGGTGGAAAAGGGGTATGAGAGGTGACTGAAGGGTCTGGCCCATGCTAGGAATGCAGTAACTGTGCTTGCTCATTTAGGCCGGCTTCCAGAGATGAGATATGGACTTGTTTTGTTGAGAAAGGTCTTCAACGTGTGAAAACTGTATGTGTAAAACGTGTGAATATATCTGTTCTTCTAGCTCACCATGACAACTATAGGTCACAGGGGTCATTGGAACTAATAGTTTCAGTGACCATTTCTTAGCATTTACTTTACTGTTCTAGGCTATATTAAAGTGTCCTCTCCTTGAGAGACAGAACAATGAGATCCTGTGTATAGTTAGAGCCCGACCAAATCCAACCTTGAAGAAGCTGTGTGTCGGTATGTGTGTGTTAGTCTTCTTGGTTACAGGTTAAGGAACAAGTGGCATCATTGGAGATTGACTGACTTGTTTTCTTCGACATGCTGGCGCCCGGACACACAGTCTTGTGACCTCGAGGACCACTGGTTCCTAACTCAGGGTCCTGGGGGCAGCCGTACAGACTATGGAGATGTGCTACTGCCTATCTGTCCATGTGTTTATCTATTTCTTAGCCAATCAGAATCATTCAACCTGACGCAAGAACGTAGCTTAGACCTTGGCGAAGGGTATAGCTGATATGATCTCTGTAACCATAAGAGGGGAGGCCTACGAACTCCCTGAGTCTTGAAGCTGAACTTCTGCTGATGAAACTGCAAACTATCTTCAGTAAAATTGTTCTTCAATTTGTTATAATTCTGACTCGTGTCTTAAATCCTGAAAGAGTCATAACTGTAGTTCATATTCAATCTCAATCTATATTCCACGTTCCCCTTCGATACGGTTCACTCACACTGAGTGACAGATTTCCTAATTTCAGAGAAATTCCGATTTTAAATAATGGCTCGTCCCTGACTCCCTGTTCACTTGTCGCCTGTCAATGACGTAATATCCACGTTATCCCTGGTTTCCGCTCGTATTACCATAGTAACCATGGCGACAGACGTGGACAACTGCGTTACGTCTAGCGGCTCGCTCACGCTGTTGTTGTTTCGTTCAAACATTATGGATCATGGCAAGCAGACTTTGGGACAAAAGGAGAACTAGAACGAGGATCAATATCAGCGTGGCGTTTACGAGATGCCGAGAGCTAGCGTCCGCGGCTAACTTCCACTCGACAGAGACGTAGAGACAGAGACAAATGTAGAGGTGAGCAAATGTACATTAAACTAATCAATGTTATACAGCTCAACATGATGAAATGTTAGAATATGATCAGTGTGTTATTCTAATGTTGATCTCGCTCACTGCTAGTCTCATACAGACAAAGTATTCACTCATAAATTGTATAAACATTATTAACGTTAGATCCATCGGCACGATGACAACTTCCATGATTCCACGCTCATTTACTGCGTCATCAATCTACGCCTTTGTTGTTGTAAGAGGTTTGCGACCCCTAGCGGCGAAAGAAATTACATATTGCAGCTTTAAGAGTTACACTGAGAGTGGACAGATTCACCTTCTGTCTGGAACAGGTTTGGAACATGATAAAGACTCAAATCTGTCAAACGACATAACATGGCACTGTGCTTCCGTGGGTCATTATGAAAGAAAAGAATATGGACTACTCAGGGTGTCTACAGATATAAACGAGTTAAATTTAAGACTTTTTAAGACCTTTTTAATGCCACTTTGAATGAAATTTAAGACCAAACCTGTGATGGAAATGCACATTATATTACATGCATATATGTAATATTTAACCTAAGTAATTGAAATAATTTAATATTCACTCAGGGCCTGAATTTCATTTTGGAAAATCCCCCCTTAGGTGATTCTTAATTTAATTTGAGGGGGGAGTTTAGACTTTTTTTTTTATTACATGTATCTCGCCTAAATGTATGCTCACTCATTGCATTTTTACAATGGGGTAATTTTGGTCTAAAGAATTTACACAACACAAGGAAGCTTGATTTCAATCTTTGAATTAAATTGAAAAAAGTAGCACAAATAAATACAATAGAATAAAGATACCAGTAAAGAGAAATAAAGAGAAAAGTTTTTGCTTAGGTCTAACACTAGTATTCAGAAATACTACAGAGACTGAATAAAGTAATCAAATGTAAAATAACACTGGGTAGTATTTTAGTCCTGACTAAATTAAATACATAGGCTATTAATCCTGATTCCTTCAAATGAAAGCTCTGTTTTGTTGTTTTGACAACCAAATTAATGACAGACACATATGGCTGCTGTCCCTTTAAGAGCTAGTGCACGGATCCTGTTTCATTATACGGTCACGTGCGATTTATGCTTATTTAAGACATAACCGACTGTGTTTAGAGGATACTCACCAAGACCGAAATTGACATAATTTTCGCATGTTTTTGACTGTTAAAGCGATAAAATCCATGAAAAATAACTTGTGTTACCCGTGAGCTGTGTGTGAGGCGGCTTTACTCTATGTATGTGTGCAGAGAGAAAAAAACATCTCTCAGACAGCGCACGCAAGTATCGAATAGTTTAAAATCGCGTGAATGTTTAAACTGGTAAAACTTTAAAAGACGTGCAAATGGTAAACTTTAGTTACTCGTGATGCAATGCTGGCCCGATTATGCAAGTGACATTTCCGTCTATCCCAACTCCCGAAACACGAGAGTATTATCGCCGCCTGTCACTAATACTTGTTTATTGAACTAAAATCAATGTAACATTTGCAATCGTGAGAATATTCAGCAAAATAGCTCCCGTCATGTTATGTTACTTAACTATATCACATGTTATAAATAAAATAACGCAACATTTAGAATTTTTACCTCAGTATGTTTCTTCTGGGAGTTTGTTTTGATTTCTTCCTAAAATCTATCACAGAGACAAGCAGCGCGAGCCTCAACAGCGTTACCAGAAAAAGCCTACATTATCATTAGCAATAGCTGTTTATGTAATAAAATCTGAATCATTCTCGCGATTCGATGCTTCACTGGTTATTTGACAGATATTAGGTCCGTCAGACTGGAGAAATTTTAGCGGTAACGTGACCAGAAATATTTAAGACCTATCGAATCTGAATTTAAGACATTTTAAGACTTTTTAAGGCCTTTTATTAGGAAAACTTTATTTAAGACATTTTAAGACTTTTTAAGGACCCGCGGCCACCCTGCTACTGTAGAGGAATGCAAAAGGCTTTCTTGTATATTTTGTTTCCATTATTACATTTTTCATAAAAAGTGTTTTGTTGAGTTCAAAATGTAGTACATTATTCATAAATATAATAACCTGTTACATTATGCAATTAGATTTTTACAGGATGCACATGGCATTTTGAGAAAATTATTACATAATTTTTTGCATTTAACTTAGATTATGCAGTTACAAAATTATGCTTTATTATTAAATTATGAGTTACTATAGCCGCGTTTCCACCGCAGGAACTTTCCCCAGGAACTAGGAACTTTGGGCTGGTACTCGATGTGTTTACACCGCAGGAACCAGGGTCTAAATGAAGTTCCGGGTCAAAATTTCCCCCTCCGATAGTCCCTGCTCATGAGGTAGTACTTTTTCAAAGTTCAGGAACTCTCAGGGGTGGGACTTGTGCGCTGCACAAGCTGATTGGTTGTGTTCACGCCGCATTTTGGTTGAATGAATCCACGCAGCATTTTATTTATTTTTAATCTCCCTTTTTAAAAAATCTATTGCGGTTCGTGTCGTGGCTTCATGCAGTAAGAGTTGTCTGTCTGCAAATATGGAATTTAATAAAAAAAACTGGTGGACTGGCGACGAGTTTCAGGCTTTATTAAGGGTATTTGTGGAAGAGGAAACTTTCTGCGCGTTCGTCCCAGCCATCTCACGGTCAATGTCCGCAATAGCTGATAACATACAAATGTTATATCTAACGTTAGCATTACGAGCTTACTGAACACGCTTTATCAGTGCTCGTCTCTTTTCTGCCACAGCTTTTATTATTAAGTCATTATTTTTACACACTGTCATCTATTGCAAGGCACTCCAAACCATGTTACAAATTTAATATAACAGGATTGAAATAGCGCTTTGAGGTTAGTAACAAACAACTATTTACAAGACTATCACTATTTATGATAGACGGGGTTCAGGCTTTTTTTAAGCGTATTTGCGAAAGAGGAATTTTTTGCGCGTTCGTCCCAGGCATCTCACAATAACTGATAACATACATTGTCTAATTTTATACGCGAGCTTTCTGAACACGCTTTAGTATCAGTGCTCGTCTATTTTGTTTTGTTGATTACCTCGTTAGTAAACCAATACATAACTGCAGCACAGTTTGAATCTCCTCCATACTTAAATGTGGCGCAACTGATTATGTCCGTCGCAGACTGGGAGGAGCAGCTGTGCGCAGTTTACCTTCCCGGTACTTTAGACCGCGGTGTAAACGCAGAAAGCAACCGGTCTGGGGCAAAAAAAGTTCCTGGGAAAAAAGTTCCTGGGACAAATTGTTCCGGGTAATTTCGGTGGAAACGCGGCTTATGAGTCAAAAACTTTACATAATATGCTCACAATTTTGTTACATTTTGACAAAATGATTACAATATGAACAATTATAATATCATTTGTTAACAAACATGTTCATTACTTCAATGAGCTCATTGTTTCTGCCTTAAATTAATATATATTTTTTAAATTAATACATTATTAGCTAACTGTATGATTTGTATACTTTTCTGAAATGCATAACTTAGACGGTCTCTTCTGATAACAGATCACTGTAAACTGTAAAGTGGACTCATGCACTTTCTGTTCAGATGTGTTTGTGAAAAGCCCTAGACAAATAAATGTGAACTGAATTGAATTATTACAGTCAACTTTTATATTTATGTGTTTGCAGGATCTCTTTATCTCAGGACAGATTCTCCAGCCCATATTCGGCTCACAGACCCAGAGTCCTGTATATATACTTAGTGTTTCCCCTATAAATTTTTCCAGCAGCGGTGCTGTTACGTGCCGGAGGTTGTTACCAAGCCACTCGCGGGGGTCCGGGGGTGCATGCCCCGTTTTTTTTTTAATACGATTTTTTTTTTTTAATAACCCCTTAAACCATGACTTCTGGCAAGTTTTGTGGATAGAAATGGATACAAATTTATATATATATTACGGCTGGGAATCGATTAAAAAAAATTAAATAATTAAAAACGCACAATTTGCTGTGATTAATCACAATTAATCGCATTTCCCCCAAACTTGTAATCATCAATATTTAAATGTAGAATCACTAATTAAATTAAACAACACACAAAAAAGGGGAAAAAAATAAAAATGTCCACACAAATTGGACATAAAATAGCCCTATATTAAAATATAAAACATCAATATATTATTCTTCATTCAGTTCTATGCAACATACTCAGATTTAACAGATTTATTTTTTGACTAATTATCAAAATAAAGTAACGTTACAGTCATACTAAGCTATTATTACCAGAGCATGTGATCAGAGCAGGTCATTTTACCATTGTTGCCCAGCATGGCTATTCCAGCTCAGCAAACAGAAGTCTACTACTGAGAAATTTCACGTTATTTGAACGGACTTTGCTTTTCCAGTGCGTGATCGGTACATGATTGGAGCGTTTAGGCCGTGAACCACAGAGCAGAACCCGCAGCAAAAACAAGGAGCGGAACATTGAGCAGAGAGCGCAGTGCGCCGACACACACACACACACACACACACACACACACACACACACACGGAACGGAGAGCGCGGCGCAAACACGGAGCAGAAAAGACCCGCACGTAAAGTTACTAAACAAGCTGCGCGAGAATGAAACCTGATCGCCGAACATGGAGGGGCGGGACGGCATATTTTCCATAGACAGTAAAAAAAATGGACACAGCGACCCCATAGACTTCAACGTAGAAAAGTTCGTACCGCTTTCTCCTTTTCACAGGCTTGCTCGCTCTCCCGTGGCGTCTGTCATTGCTATGCAACCATGAACAGAGGCGCGCAGAGAAAACGAGCGCTTGCCGCGCGCCCACATTTGAAATATTTGCATGTGAACGGCCCCTTATGGCAACGTGACATTAGCCTAATCAAAATATTTCCATTTGTGGCTCTTTCCTCCTTTCTTGTCAACAAGTGGATTCAGAGCCATCGCATTAGCAGTGCCGCCGGTCGCCATGTTTCAGTGACTACGTTTACATGCAGCCAATAACCCGTTCAAAACCGGGATATTAGCAATAACCATAGACAGTATAGGCAATAACCCGGTCGCGCACGGCCATGTAAACACCGGCAAAAACCCGGATATGCTCATATCCCGGTTTTTAAAAACCCGGATATTATACCTGGGGTACCCCTTTTCTAACCCGAATATTTGGTCATGTAAACGCGTATCGGCATATCCCCATCAAAAGGAACATTGATTTGTGTTCTGCGCATGTTCTATTCGCAAGGAATCTTGGTCTTTTGAGTATAGACGGCGCATACAGAAACCCGCGTGCAGTATACCGGAAGTAAACAAGAAGTAGAGGTAAACATGGCGAGACGCAGCACAGCACCACACTTTTGGAGCGAGGAGGAAATCGCAAACAAAGGCGATCGCTATCTGCCCCGAGCTATTCATTATCCGCGTGTTGCTGCTGCTGTTGTTGTTGCCTTTGGATACAGGAAGAAGAATCGGAAATGACGCACATTGCGTCTTAACGTTGTCCGTACGTCCAGACGCTAACCGTGCGTCGCCGTTTACATCGGGATATTGCCAATTGATTACAAATTCCATGTATACAGGAGTAACTCTCTCTACTCACGCATGTAAACAGGTTATTCCGAATTTTTCAGAAACCCAAATAGTGACCTTAACCCGACCATAACCCGATATTTGACAGCATGTAAACGTAGTCAGTGTTTTTAAGTGAATGTCGTGATATTACTGATCATGTGAAGATTTTTGCAGCGGCGCTGCTGCTTAATACATTGTAGGGGAAACACTGATACTCCTCATGTCTGCTAAGATTATAGAGTAAATGCTAATATAATAGGGTAAATTAAGGGTAAGATGACCCACCTTAATTATGTCTCCTGACCATTCAATAGATGATACAAACTCTCATCTCATCACTCTTGATGAATATGCTATTCTTAATTTTGTCATTTCATCTGGATATCAACATTTGTGAGATTTAGTCATCCGAAACAGTTTAGAGGTTAATTTATCTAATTCTGTGTCTGGAAAAAAATATATAGATGTATGACCTTCAATTATGTTGAATAACAACGTTTTTTGTGTGTCTGCTTGTTAATGAGGGATTTGTGGACACATCAATGTTTTATTATGAGGTAAAAAAGATTAAATTAGACCCTTGGGGTAAGATGGGCCACCCAGAATTGGCACAGAAGGCCCTGAGTGTCATGATGTTACAAGCGTTTTATTTTTTTACATTTAGCCTAATTATTATTGTAATTAATTGGGTTATTAGGCTATTTAATATTTCCATGAATTATATGTACATACATCTTCATTCTCACTAAAACCTACAGGTTCGTTGAGGGAAATCGTTAAATGTGCACATAGTGTTGCTATTATGACATATGTTCAATTAAAATATGGAAAATTCAACGAGTAGTCTAAATATACATGAGTATATTTACAGTGTATATTTACACTCTTTTACAGTGATTCTGCATTCATTGGTTATTCAATCATTATCAACTAAATTATCAAAATTTAAGTTTAAATAGAATAGTTGATTTAGTATTTTACATTAACACTTTAAAAATATATAAATATTAATAAGAATGATATCAAAAGTCATACATTTCTGTAAAAGTTACCACTCTTTAAATATTTGATATTTTGTGCTATAACAACTAAATTAGTAAATGTTTCTATGTATTTCCTATAATAACACATTGGCTGATGAATCACCATCCTGCACAAACTAGACTTCAAAATATCTAGATATGTTACAATTTATTGCGATTTATGTGCAGAAGTAAATGCACTTGTTCTTCCCCTATCTAACCCTAACCCATCAGTAATGAGTCTTCTCTGTGAGACTGAGATGTGTGTGAGCCCAGATCACAGTGAGAGTCTAAGCTCAGTCTGCAGGTCTTGTGTTTATGATGGAGGAAAGCAGATGGCGCCCCGACCAACCAGCTGATCTTCATCATCATCATCATCATCATCATCTGTTTCACCACAATAACACTTCAGATGTGATCAGATGAACAAACACACGCAGGTGATCGAGCCTCTGCTTCACTGCAGTGATGATCTGATCGACCTCGACTGAAACACACCGCATCTTCTGCGTGATCTACACTCTCCGACACTGTAATCGCGAGGCTCTCGTGTTTTACTGTATGTATTTAAGCCATATGTTCGTCATCATTGCCCTCGCGCTCGTTCAGACTGTTGCCTTGACAACGCCGCTCCCATCGCGCGCGCGCGCACACACACACACACATCCTTATTAAAACATTATATTATCTGCTATTACATCTATATATGAGAAAACAGCGAGCTTGATGATACTTACATTGCTCTGCCTTCGTAGACATGTTAGCGCGTCTCCGGGTTCATAGATCTGACGCGGGTACGCGCAGGAGCGGATGAGGTGTTCAGGTGAAACCACTGAGAAGAAGCTCAGGAGAGCCTCGAACATCTGCATTACACACAACCTCGAACATCTGCATTAAACCCGCTTCTCAGTGAGCATCTGCACATGATTAAACCCCTCTTCACTAACGCATCATAACACACGGGTCCAGGGTTAGCCCCGAACAGGCTTTCTCCTGAACACTGAATAATGGACTCTTCCGCGAGCAGATCAATATTGACTATCCGCCTTTACATGTAGGCTATTCCTTTAAATCAATCGTCTCTGTGCTTGATATTGCTGCAACAGTGGCTTCAAAATAAACGGATGAACTGGTGTCTATTTGATCTAGATCTTTTCCATGAGAACTTAATCTTAAACATATATTTAGAAAAAACTAAATCAGGATTGTTTATCCCTTCCAGACCCCATTTGACACTTTTCATTGTTTGTTCAGTGTTTTTGCCTCTTTAGGATGAATCTATTGTTGTTCTCCTCATTTGTAATTTGCTTTGGATAAAAGCGTCTGCTAATGAATAATTGCACAAATAAACACTCTCTCTTTGACTTTTAATCTTCATCACGAAACATGGATTTTAATAAGAAAGATGAATTGTTTTATTTTCTCAGATCAGATCATCACTGAACACATCAAGATCCTTCATCCCTCATGAAACATAAACGACAGCAAACATCAGTATTTACTGGATCAACGGAAAAATAAGCGTAACTTCACTGACATCTTGTTTCTCATTGGAAAGAGATTAAAGGTGCAATGTGTAATATTTCTAAGGATCTATTGACAGAAATGCAATATAAGATCCATAACTATGTTTTCAGTGGTGTATAAAGACCTTACTTAATGAACCGTTATGTTTTTATTACCTTAGAATGAGTCATTTATATCTACATAACCGCGGGCACCCCCTTCTATGAAGGTCAACATATCGTCATGTTTCTACCGTAGCCGACAGCGAACAGACAGCGCTACAGAGCGCGCTTCATCACTAACTTGAATGAGAAGCAGCAGAGAAAGACGCAGCAGAATACTCAGGTTGTCCCTGACGCGGCAAACATGGAGAAAAATATGCTGTCTGAACGACGCCTCGGACATCGTAACGTTAGCTATTTCGATTTGATTTGAGCAGAGGAGGTAATCATGGAGAGGAAGAGGCGATCTAAAGCTTGGCTTTATTTTACTAAACGAGACAAATTATGCCGTTTGCAATAACAGGGTTTTTCCTGCATTGAACTTGTTTTAGCGCCCGCCAAAGCGAATTTTTGTCCCGCCAAAGTCTTATTTGATGGGTGAGTAATGTAGATGAACTGCTGCGCTTGTGACAGGGCGCATGTTTAACTGAAAGAACGAGCAGAGAGAGAGAGAGAGACACGGTCGCGCGCGCACACTCTCTCTCTTCGGAGTCAGGCGAAAGTGTAAACAAGACTTCACCGTCTCCAAACTAAGCGCTGTCTTGCTCTCTCTCCCTCGCACATATTCATCAAAATAAATCGACACGGTGGTAAAAGGTCGGAAGTTTCATGTGGAGCATTCGGAGATTATATATATTTTTTCCTGAATTACCGCTGGGTGTGAATTGTGCTAAATACGTTGCCTTATCTTCTCTGAAAAGCGTTCCGCATATTCAGCTGACATAAAACAACACTTTCATTAAACGAAAAAAACTATCGAGTGATGAAATGTTTTCTGTGTTGACAGAAATCTTGGATGTCCATGTCCCTAACTGCTGGGAGAATCACACACGACGCGCATGACACGTCCAATTCGCGAACTAATGACTCCTTTGAACCGATTAATTTTAATGAATGGTTAAAACAACTGATCTTTCCAACAGTTAACTCAGGAGACGTCTGAATCGGTGTATAACTAATCAGTAACACTTTACAATAAGGTTCTATTTATTACATAAATTACATAAAAAAGTACAGTTTGCTAACTCAACCTTAAGCTTTAAAATAAATAAAACCACTTGTTTTTGTTTTTTTAAAAGCATATGACTACATTTTTCCACACAGTGCTATCAATAATCGATAAGAGAATCGTTAAAGAATCGGATTGATAAGCAGAATCGTCAGTGGAATTGATATTGATAAAATCTTATCAATTCCCATCCCTAGTAAAGTCAGTGAATAAAAGACTAACACAATGATGAACAAGTAAAAATAACAATCGCAATAACATGTGGTTTTACTGAATAATTAAGTAAATATAATTTAATATAAAATATAATATAAAGAAACCTTATTGCTTGACTTGCTACTCTCTGCTGACTCAGACTCAGACGACGACATCTTCCGATCCTACGTCAGCCACCGTAGCTTCTCCTTAGAATTTGCAATTTGAGGGATAATCCGTGAGTGACTAGCTGTTTGCAATTCACAAATCTCACCACTAGATGCCGCTAAAAATTACACACTGCACCTTTAAAACAATATGGAAAAGAGAACAAAGTAAAGAAAATAAGTGATTAAATATAGCAGCAAGCAGCCATTAATGGGCCAAGCACAAAGAACACGATACACGCAATCATGGCTGGT
This sequence comes from Leuciscus leuciscus, assembly GCF_965113295.1. Classification (NCBI taxonomy): domain Eukaryota; kingdom Metazoa; phylum Chordata; class Actinopteri; order Cypriniformes; family Leuciscidae; genus Leuciscus; species Leuciscus leuciscus. The sequence continues at coordinate 40,444,198 of NC_138741.1, forward strand.
ATCAGACTAACTGCAGAATGAGGAATTAAAGACATATCAAGATGATTTTAGGCAAAATGGCTGAAAAATCATAAATACAGTCACTAGTAATATGATTTAAAGGTTTATCACTTTCGACCAATAGGTGGCGCTGTGACCAAACTGAAGGTCAGACCTGGTCAGAGTCAGGTGACAGAGGCTACGTGTACATGCACAACTTCTGTTTCAGTCGGACTGAATTCGTTGTGATTGATGAATCTGAAGTGTTTATGAACGCTGAACATGTGATCGGGTTGATGTGTGTGTTTATATTTCACAAGCGACTTCACAGTACAGAGACTAGCGACATGCAGCGACAAACTCGCTGGCGGTGTGAACAGGGCCTGATTCAAAAGCGACGCCAAATGCGCCCTTCGTTTCCCCGTGAAAGAAAGGATACATAAATGGACACTTAGGCCCAATCCCAATTCTATTTTATACCCCTTCACCTACCCCTAACCCTAACCCTTCGCCTACCCCTTACCCTTGCCCCTTGAAACAGAGTGGCAAGGCGTAGGGGTGAATATATTCCCCTAAGAAATGGGACACCACTACTACACCGTTACATGTCATTATACGTCGTTGCTAGCGCCTACGTCACAGGATATGCGGCAATGTTTATCACAAACTTCCAAGATGCCGTCGTCAGCTGTAGTCTTGCGTGAGTTACAGCTATTTTTTTTTGCATTTTTCTTCTGAAGTTCGCACAAAACAACGCAGATGACGATATCTTCGACGCCTAATGCTGCGTTCACACCAAACGCGAATAGAGTGTCTGGCGCAAGTGATTTCAATGTTTGTTTACGTGCGTCTGGAGGTCTTGCGGCGCGAATGAGGCATTTGGCGCGGCGCGGTGGACGCGAATTCGCCTCATTCGCGCGTCCACTTCGCTTCAAACTTTTGCTTTTTACACGCGTCATATTGTTAACGAACTTTAGCGCTTTTTTTGCAACCGTTTCTTTGAAGAACATGACCGTAAATGTGAAGACAAGATTGAATGTGACATAAAGAAAATGATTAGCCGGTGTATGCAGGTACATTTCTCATACCCCTTCGTTTGAAGTGTGGTCCCGAAAAATCTTTGTTTCAAGGGCTATCTGGCCCTTCCCCCTACCCCTCCAACCAAAAGAGAATCGAGACAACCCTACCCCTTCACGGGAACGCGCAAAACGGAGGGGTAGGGCAAAGGGGTAGAGGCAAGGGGTGAATTGGGATTGAGCCTTAGTGGCCTATCCTACCCTATCTTACCCCATAAGTCATTGCGCGCCGGTGACGACAGCATTTATTTATTTATTTTTAAAAGCGGCCGAGACTAGAGATCGGTGGTGGACAGCAAATTCACATTTAAATGTAAGTATTATGTTTTGATTTACTCAAATAGCTAGCGAACCCACAGTTAAAGTTTATTATAAACTTAGGCCCAATCCCAATTCTATTTTATACCCCTTCGCCTACCCCTAACCCTTCGCCTACCCCTAACCCTTGCCCCTTGAAACAGAGTGTCAAGGCGTAGGGGTGAATATATTCCCCTAAGAAATGGGACACCACTACTACACCGTTACATGTCATTATACATCGTCGCTAGCGCTTACGTCACAGGAGATGCGCCAATGTTTTGTCACGGTGTCTGGTTGTGTTTCCCCGGGTGTCCACTAGATGTCCTTCTTTCCCCACAGTGTTAGGCACTAGAACTCCATTCCCCACAAGTCTGTCTGTGTATCGCACCCAGGTGTCTGTTGTTTGTATAACCAGCTGTCTCTCGTTATCCCGTTGTCATTCATGTATTTAATGCCCTGTTTGTCTCATGTTCGGTGTGTATCAATGTTATTCGTCATACCGCGTCTGTTGCCTGTGTCTTTCCTGTTTATAGTCTGTTTATTGTTTTTCTTGACTGCCTGGCTGGATTTGACCATTGCCTGCCTTTTTGGATATTGATTCTTGGATTACCCCTAATAAATACTTCGTGCTGCACTTTTGGATCCTGTGCTCTTCATTCCCTGAGCGGTCGTGACATGTTTATCACAAACTTCCAAGATGCCGTCGTCAGCTGTAGTCTTGCGTGAGTTACAGCTATTTTTTTTTTTTTTCTTATGGAGTTTACAGAAAAAAACGGAGATGACGATATCTTCAACGCCTAAAAGCTGCGTTCACACCAAACGCGAATAGAGCATCTCGCGCGAGTGATTTCAATGTTAAGACGCGTTTACGCGCGTCTGGAGGTCTTGCGGAGCGAATGAGGCGTTTAGTGCGGCGTGGCGTGGTGGACGCGAATTCGCCTCATTCCGCGTCCACTTCGCTTCAAACTTTTGCTTTTTACACGCGTCATATTGTTAACGAACTTTAAAGATTTTTTTGCAACCGTTTCTTTGAAGAACATGACCGTAAATATGAACACAAGATTGAATGTGACAAAGAAAATTATTATTGGCAGTCATGTTGCCTCTGTAGCCGGTGTACGCAGGTACATTTCTCATACCCCTTCGTTTGAAGTGTGGTCCCGAAAAATCTTCGTTTCAAGGGCTATCTGGCCCTTCCCCTTACCCCTACCCCTCCAACCAAAAGAGAATTGAGACAGCCCTACCCCTTCACGTGCACACGCAAAACGGAGGGGTAGGGCCAAGGGGTGAATTGGGATTGGCCCTTAATCTTAACTCCTTCGTCATCATTGCGTGGCTTCATTTGTCAGGTAGTTTTAGGCAAAACTTGTGGTAATAACGTTATATTTGCACTAGTCTATCTCACTTGTGTATTATAAGAAATTTCACTCACCCTATAAAGCCCAAAACAATAAGAAAAGCAGTAGATAAGGCAATGGGGTTTCACTTTTATGTGTTTTTGTAGTGCTGTCATGCAAGCTATGTGGTTTTAACCAAATTTGAGTATACAGAAATATTAAGTATATTTTGCATGTCTTGATGTGTCATATTTTGCAGTGTTAACAATGCACTTAAAATTGCACCTCTGTGTTTAGTACCCCTTTCTGCTTTTTTAGAGCAATTCAGGAAAAAATGGGTCTGGGGAACGTAATTCCCATACAGGCACAAAAAAAAAAAAAAATATATATATATATATATATATAAAGAAAATTAATACACACGTCTTTGCTGAAATGTAGGCTATTGTGCTGTTGTTGTTAACAAGCCATGGTTAATTTGCTCTGCCTTAGGATTGCAAGTGTCCTGGAACAGGTGAGGGTGTGAGTGGGAACCCACTGCTGAAACTTGGCCCTGGTTTGTCCTCATGGATGAGGTGTTGGGACAGAGGCATTGCACCAACCCCCCTGTCCTCATCGCCTCAATCCCTGAGGACACACCAGGGCCGAGTTCAGCAGTGGGTGCCCACGGTGAGGAGGAGCCAGGGGAACCAGCACCAGCACCAGGAGCACCAGCACCAGGAGCACCAGCACCAGGAGCACCAGCACCAGCACCAGGAGCACCAGGAGCACCAGCACCAGGAGCACCAGCACCAGGAGCACCAGCATGAAGGCAGAGGCGAGGAGAGCACAGGAGAGGAGGGAGAGGATGGACAGGCTGTTTTCTCTTCTTGAGAGAATGATTAATATATATATATATTCTACATATTCTTGTTTAACTTTTTTTCACTTTTATTTTTTAAAAGAAAAATTAGGCTATGTACATTATTTTTATGCAACTTTAAATGTGTAAATAAAAGAGAATGAATTGTTCTGGACATTGTTTATTTTTGTAATGACAGTCATAATTGACTTTTATTTTATTTTTTATAAAATTGGTAAATGAAAATCATTTGTTCTATAGGCTACATTGAAGTACTTTTCCAACTATTTACAACATACGTTAAACATATCAAAATCAACATAAATTTCACATCCGGACTCAAGAACGCTTCTGTTCAGCTGTGCATTACTAAATGAGCACTGTGATGTTCGTCCGGCTGATTACACTGTATTTTATTTTGCATCCTCCTTTTATTCTAAACTGAACTCAGATGGCAGTGAGAACTGTGTCAGAGATGAAGCCCTGCTGACGGCCTGGGTCTGAGCTTGACCAGATTAACTCCTGGTTCTGTGGGTGCGGACTGATGGGTTAGGGGATTTTAAGGGAAACTCGGGTCCATCGGAGACGTCATGTGAACTGGGTTCGTCGAAACTTCCCCGGAGGTGTCCGCGAATATCTGATCCATATTTTGACTGTGTTCACTCACTCTTAATCTGGGGCGCACTGCTCCACTGTTCCTGTAACAGGCCGGTTCTCAATTACACTTGTGCACTGTTTCTATTTTCTTTGTTTCTAGCAGTCCGTGTGCAACATCGCTCTCTTTCCTCACTCACTTCTTTGTTTCCTTCTTTTCAGGTTGTGGAAACCACTATATATATGAAACATCAGGACACGCAAACAGCAGCTCAGTTACTAAACATCCATTTATTTTTATTTTCCCCTATACAATTCTCTCTATACCCTTCACTGAACCGGAGTGCCCTCTAGTGTCCAGTTGGTTACACTACAGGCAAAATATAAAAATATGAAAAACTGAGATAAAATCTTAAACCCTGTTGTATACCCGTATAATTTAACAGTGGCACCAGATAGTAATTAGGCTAATCACTCCACCAACTGTTATAATTAAACAAAACCTTACAGATTCATAAGCCTACAATAATCATAAATTCATAACCCCAAACAGGTTTAACCGCACACATACAGCACACTAATGTAGTGATGTTCACTATACAGCACATCTCAACTGCTGTGTTTATATCAAAGCAAAATGTAAACTATAGTAACCCACTCAAAACTGCCAAAAGTGGACAACTGCATTATTATTATGTTATACTGTATTTGTATATTATTATATACGGTAAAGGTGTTTTGTAATGATGTGTGTTGATCTCCACAATACAAGAGTGTCCCGCTGCAGGTCTGGGATCAGTGCTGGAGCCTGTGATTGGTCAAACACACATGAATCTCAACCAGTGAGAAAGAGTCAGTGGCAAAAACAGTATTACAGTATATGACAAAAGAAGTGTGTCTGAATTCACAGTACTCATAAGAGCTGGATGAGCGACTACTTCCGATGAGGTTCTGAAGTGTGTATATGATGGACACTTTACTATCCCATGAGAGGATTTATTGGTAGGTCACATGATAACGACATCATGGCAGATGTAGTACATCCAGATTACATTCATACTATACAGAACATACTTTTTTGGCGGTCGTGCAGTAATTACTTATTCAGACTAAGTACCTACTCAAGAGTGTGTGATTTGGGACGCAGCCAGTCTGTTTCAACAGAACTTGTGTAACTTCCTGTTGTCATGTTTACGTGCTGCAGATCCCAGCACAGGGGTCACAGGGGTCAAAGGTTAATCACAGCTCATATTCAGACCTACAGCTCAACTGTGAGGATGATACAGTTTTATACAGTTTAACAAACACATTCAACGAGTACGCAGTGGTGTTCATTCATGAATGAATCCACGTCCTGGAATGAACTGGTTGAGTGTGTTTGCATTCACTGATTCACACATAAATCACACACTTCCTTTACAGTGCTTTACAACTATAGAACAAAAAGAGTTAAATAAACGTATCACTTCATCTAAAACAACAACATGTTTATTAGATCCTATACCAACTAAACTACTGAAAGAAGTGTTACCTGTAGTGGAAGAGCCTCTCCTCAATATTATTAACTCGTCTTTATCTTTAGGTCATGTTCCAAGAACATTTAAACTGGCAGTTATAAAACCTCTCATTAAGAAACCACAATTAGATCATAATAATCTAGCAAATTATAGACCCATTTCAAATCTTCCATTTATGTCTAAAATATTAGAAAAAGTGGTGTCCGCTCAACTGGGCTCTTTCTTGCAACAAAATGATATCTATGAAAAGTTTCAGTCTGGATTCAGACCGCATCATAGCACTGAAACTGCGCTTGTTAAAATCACAAATGATTTACTTTTAGCTTCTGACCAAGGCTGTATCTCAATACTAGTTTTACTTGATCTTAGTGCTGCGTTCGATACTATAGATCACACAATACTCTTAGATCGACTACAACATTATACTGGTGTTCAAGGACAAGCACTAAGCTGGTTCAAATCATACCTATCTGACCGCTACCATTTTGTCTATTTAAATGGAGAAAAATCGATCATAACTCCAGTAAACTATGGAGTGCCGCAGGGATCTGTGTTAGGCCCTCTGTTATTTTCCATATATATGATGCCACTTGGAAATATTATAAGGAAACATGGAATTAGTTTCCATTGTTATGCTGATGACACTCAAATATATATTTCATCACGGCCGGATGAAAACGCAAAATTTTCCAAATTGACAGAGTGTGTTAAAGATATAAAAGATTGGATGACGCGTAATTTTCTTTTATTAAATCCAGACAAGACAGAGGTAATACTTATCGGTTCAAAAAACCGCCCACAAAACCTCGCACAATACAACTTTAACATCATAGGATGTCCTGTTACTTTATCCTCTACAGTAAAAGACCTGGGTGTTATACTCGATTGCAACCTGTCTTTTGAAAATCATATTTCATATGTTACAAGAACAGCCTTTTTCCACCTTAGAAACATTGCTAAGCTACGTAATATGCTATCAGTTTCTGATGCAGAAAAGTTAGTTCATGCATTCATGACCTCGAGACTGGATTACTGTAATGCTTTATTAGCTGGTTGTCCTGCATCCTCAATAAACAAGCTACAGTTAGTCCAAAATGCCGCCGCTAGAGTTCTTACGAGATCAAGAAAATATGATCATATAACACAGATTTTATCATCACTGCATTGGTTACCTATAAAGTTCCGTATTAATTATAAGGTATTGCTACTGACTTATAAAGCCCTAAACGGCTTAGCTCCAGTCTATTTAACGGATCTTCTATCACATTCTACCAGAAACGTACATTATCTGTCCTTGACTTGTTACAGTGAATAAAAAAGTATTTCATCCAAAAATTTCTAAAACTGGCTCATAGTTGATTTCTGTGAGTTGTTCTGTAAAGGAATATGTCATTCATTAGGTTCTCAGATATTTTTTTCTTTATTAAAAACACTTTTGAAAATTACAAATCCTGTCCATGCCCTTGTCCTCAGCCAAATTGGAGCTACAGCTTTCATAGTTTTGTTATGCTACAAACTGTTATTTAAAAAAAAAAAACTCATCAATAACAAGTTTAAGCTGTTATCATTCACATCAACTGATCAAAAACATAAAATTATATATAAATTCTACAAATAAATTCTATTTTACAACTGTCCCCATGTTTTGGTCAGTCCTGTCACGTTTACATAAAACTCTACATAAAATGTGTGAAATACACCTTTAAGGGTATCACTCAGAGGAAGTGACATCATTTGACCCAGGTGAAGCTTACATTGATAAGGCTGAATTGTTTCATTGAATTGTATGATTTTAAGCTTGTTTTTGTATGTTTTTTTTAGGAAGACGAGCTAAAGGGTCAGGCCCTGTCACGGTTAAACATTCCAGAAAATAATGAAAATGTTTTAAATCCAAAACATGTCTAAAAAGGTTATTGAAATTCCTTGCTTGCATGTTAACAGTTTTTATGCTAGCATGCTAGCAGGCTGAGTAATGGCAGTTTACAATGGCCAACCGTCAGGCCCTGTCACATCAGGCCCTGTCACATTCCTGTGTGACACGGCCTTACAAATTAATGTTATTGTTCTTTTTTATTACATGTATTGCATATGTTATGTATTTAACGCATGCAATAGTAAAATGAAGGCCAAGGTGCTTGATTTTTATACAACTGTGGCCATGGAAGTGATTTAAACACCTAAATTCAATTATTTGGAGGGCTGTCCCAATACTTTTGGCAATATTATGTATGTCCTTGGCTGAATTTTACCATAGTCTAATATTACTTTAACATTAAAATTATAATAATAATTTAAAAAAGAAATGCCAATCAAAACTTAAATAAAGAACACAAAACATAACTTTTTCTGCATCATCAAAATCCATAAAGTCAGTCCTGTCACAGTACCGTCAGTCCTGTCACGCCATGGTCAGTCCTGTCACACAGGAAATTATGATAAAAGTGTACTATTTGAGGAAATATTAATTAATTAATCTCTTTAACTGTGTAGATGAAGGTGGGGGTATATATCCACTACTATGTTTTTATAAAAATCTCCTATGTAAAGGTAGTTATTTTACAACTATATGAGTGCCTGCGGGTATTCTGTGATTTTGTGTACTACAGTTGACCGAAAAGTTACTTATATTTCTTAAAGGAATTATAAAACCATGTTAGATACAATCAGGGACATGTGATCAATAAGAAAATGCTATCTGTATCAAAGAAATTCATTAGGAAACCATTCTAACATATACAAATTTGTCTGTGACAGGGCCTGACATTTTAGGGGTGAAATGCGTATAAAAATGTATTTTATTTAATCATAAAAACATGCTGAGATGGGATGATATGTGTTTCTCATAGTTTAACATGTCCTCCATATGTCTCAACGTTCAGATTTAAGAAAAATATATTTTTTTCCCCAAGATTTTTTAAAGTGGAAATGTACGTTTCTGGTAGAATGTCAATCCATCGCGCTCTTTAAGATCACTAAATTCAAGGCTTTTGGTCATACCTAGGATATCCAGAACCACCAAAGGAGGGAGAGCATTTTCACATTTGGCTCCAAAACTCTGGAATAGTCTTCCTGATACTGTTCGTTGCTCAGACTCGCTCTCCCAGTTTAAAACTAGATTAAAGTCGCATCTCTTCAGCCAGGAATTCATATAATCCTACAGTTCAAACTACAATCCGGCCTCTAGCTCATAAATGCCAGAGGAGAACTGGCCCCCGACTGAGCCTGGGTTCTCCCAAGGTTTTTTTTTCTCCATTAGGTCACCTGATGGAGTTTTAGGACACCATTAGGTCACTTGATGGAGTTTTAGGACACCATTAGGTCACTTGATGATGGAGTTTTTCGGTTCCTTGCCACTGTTGCCTTTGGCTTGCTCAGTTGGGGATATTTTGGGGATATTTAATTTAATTTTATCAATCAATAAATTCCTCTTGAAACAAACTTTGTTGTATTATTTTAATTTAATACTGTGAAGCTGCTTTGATACAATCTGTATTGTGAAAAGCGCTATACAAATAAACTTGACTTGACTTTCCTGCTAGTGTGTGAAAAGCAGCATGTGACTAGTATTGCTGAGGGCGCAGGAACATGATCATGAAGTTCATCATTAGTAGTAGCAGTGTTTTGGAACAGATCAGTTTGATGGACTCACTGGTGCCTCCTGCTGGTGTGTCACTGTAAACCACACACACACACACACACACACACACACACACACAGTTTGACTGAACCAGTGGACACACACAGCACTCCTGCTCGACCGATCAGATTCAAGGACTGGAGCAAAGATGCTGAACATGGAGACGTATATGGCAAGCCATTTTAACATTTAACAGCTAGACTGGATATGTGTTGCAGATATCTGTAATTCAGTTTTGCCTATAGTCAAAAAGAACATTTCAGATATCCGCAACTACATTCTTCCTATCCATAATTGTCATTTCAGATATCCACAAAGACATTCTTCCTAGGACAAATGACGTCACTTTTGCCATTCATTTGTATGGGGTTTATCATTACAGATATCTACAATTCAGTTGCAGAGATATCCACTATGTGAATTACGGATATCTGCAATTGAATTGTAGATATCTGTAATTCTAGTTTGAGATATCTTGAATTTGATTCTGACTAGTCATAACTCCAGTTCAAGATATCTTTAATTCACCTCAATTCAAGATATCTACATGTTCCTTTTCAGATATCTTAAATTAAGTTTTGACTAGGCGAAATGATGTTGTAGATATCTATAACTGGAGTTAGGGATAGTCATAATTTAATTGTAGATATCTATTATCAAGTTATAGATATCTTGAAATTAATTTTGATTAGAGATATCTGAAATTTGAGATATCTGTAACTTTCATTCTGCCTAGTCAAAATGTAATTACAGATATCTTGAATTAGAGTTTTGACTAGGCCAAATATCTGTATGCAAATTAGGCCCGCATCATCACACTTTACCCCTCATTTACACTGCACATGTGTGCGGTGCATTACGTCTGCGACAAGGTTTTATTCCGTCCTCCACGCGGTGCCAACTCACACCAGGAGCATTTCAGAAGCGGAGCGACTGGATGCGCGAGACCACGTGATTTGCCTGTCCGACATGGTTTTTCTTGATTTTTGGGTTTCTACCATACAGTCTATGGTTTCTACCAAGGATATTGGTGTGTAATACGTTTGGGAGTTTGCACAGGGTGTTTATTTTGAATTGGACAATGTTTTTTTTACTTTTATTTTGTATTTCCGGTGCGACTTTGATGCGCGTCCGTCAAAAATAGACTAGGCGCCTATATTTAGCGAAGCGGCGCGGAGAGCCGCTTCTGGGAAGCTTCTGAAACCCGGTGTAAACACAAGCATTGACTAGAATGGGCGCGATCAGCTCCGGTAGCCGTGTCGCAGACGTAATGCGCCGCAGACGTGTGCGGTATAAATGAGGGGTTAGGCGGAAGCAGAGCGTGTTGTTCAAATCATCAAATCACATAGCACCTGTTAACTGTTAACTTGTAATTAGCACTGATTAGCACCATGTCTCAGCAGCAAGAGTTTTTAATCGTCTTTTTAATGCTGTTAGATACTGTTTCAAAAAAAACAACAAAAAAAAACTAATCTGAACTAAGAACTTTTTTTCTCATCTAAGGAAGTTAATGTTATTGTACTTCCATGGCAAGAGTAGCATGCATGTCAGCATCTTTATTAAAGTGAATTAGTGTGAATCTCTTTCACGCATAAATCTTACGTCAACAATAACCTACGTAATTTTAAGCATGATCATAAACATAGCATTGCAAAAAAAATTTATTTAATTTTTTGTATATAAAATATTGTAGGCTATATAATTTTTTTTTATTTGTATATAAAACACATTTTCTGGTGTTTTTTTTCAATTACATTCATAGAAATAAGGAAATGAACCCACTTCTTTGATTATGGCGGGGAGGGGAAATTACTTATTTATGGATATCTAAAATAGAGCAACGTCATGCACAATAATTTGCACTAGTCATAATGACGTTTGAGATATCTTTAACTTTCATTCTGCCTAGTCAAAACTGAATTACAGATATCTGCAATTGTCATTTAAGATGTGTGACGAGTTGAATGTCGTTTTCAATGACGTCATTGCAGATATCTGTAATTCAGTTTTGCCTAGTCAAAACTGAATTACAGATATCTCTATCTGTCGTTTCGACTAGTCACAATTACGTTACAGATATCTTGAATGACAATTCCAACTATCCAAAATGTAATTACGACTAGTCAGAAAGACATTGTTGATATCTACAATGTTAATTCCGGATAGTCAAACTTAGCTTTTAAATGTTAAAAGGGCTTGCCATAAGACATACTGATAATGAGCTACAAGAGAGAATCTGACGCAAAGCACTTCATTATAAAGCAACAATTAAGAAGTTTTTGCACACAAGCGATAGTTTTTGCTCTGGAACTTTATTAAAGTGGGTGTTAAGACTCATATTGCTGCAAGAACCGCAGCTGATTGGTTCAGGTTAACCGTCTCCTCTTTCTGGCCTGCAGTTCCTCCAGAAAGTCCCGCAAACGCTCAGGCGTCACATCCTAAAACCAAACCAGAGATCATTAAAACTGAGCTTTACTTCTGACTGATCTCAGTAACTGATTCTCATATTTACCTTCCTCTGGTCTGACGATTGTTGAAGAAACTCACGTAGCTCGTCTTTCAACTCATTGAACTCTAGACACAAGAAAGAAAAAAAAAAAAAAAAAAAAAAAAAAAAAAAACTTTCAAGCAAAGGCCCTTCTATAACAAATCCTGTCTAAAACACACACTCGCACGTGTCGATCACACACACTCACTCTCGCACGCTCACTCAGATGCACTCAAGTCATCTTTATTTATATAGCGCTTTTTACAATACAGATTGTTTCAAAACAGCTTTACAAAGATAACAGAAAAATAATGCAACAAAGTTATTAATTTAGTTCATTTATATATACAGTTCTCATATAATGGTGTCATTGTGACTACATCATGTGTTGTGGTCGTGTCTAGGCGCAGGTCCTCCATCTGATCTGGATACGGCCCGGATCTTTTCGGCCCAAAAACTTTTCCAATTCTCTATGAACCCTATATTATTTTGCGGACACCACTTAGACAGCCAGCCATTGAGTGAGCACAATCTACTATCTCATCACTCCTGCGAACAGGAAGGGGGCCAGAGCAAATTACAGTGCCTGACATCGTACTTGCGAGTTCACACACCTCTTTAATGTTAATTTTGTGATCTCCGATTGGCGAAGTCAAACATCGTTCTGTGTAATAGAATCGCCAATAACTAGGGCACATTCAACAGGATTCTCTGAGAGGGGAGAACCTGTTTAATGTTGTAATCGGATCTGAAGAGCGGTGTTTTGTCCCACGACTACAGCGTCTCACTGTCACCCAGTTGCCCTGCTGCATGGGCTCTACTTCAGCCGGAACCGAACAATGTATAGAGTTCACTAAGCTAATCGCATCCAAAGCAGTATCTAAAGCCCTTGCACTCTTACAATTAACCTCGATTAAAGTTTGGATGCGTGTCTCTAGTTCTGAAATCTTCTCCGTCAGCCTGACTATCTCCCTGCATTTATCACATGTAAGGCCCTCACCGCTGGCAGAGAAGGGTATGCTATACATGTGACACGAAGTGCAAGTGACAATAACAGGAAAAGACATGACTCTGTGTTTGTTGACTGATCCTACTCACCACAGTTGTTTGATGGACTCGTAAAAGGCGCAAGAGAAAAAAAGACGCCAACCACGGATGGCAGATTAACTGGCTAGTGAAATGTTAACGCGTTGTGCGAGCGATAGCGATTTAGATCAAAGCTAGCGATGTCAGATAGTGACAGACAAAATGAGATATCAGATAAATTGTGATGATTAAAATATATTAAGCGATGTAAAAGGCAGGAAAGATAGAAGATAGAGTTTAAAAACAAAGCTCTATGGAGCTACAACGTAATTCACTAAGGCAGACAGAAACCGCTGTGCAACCTGGAAACAACGGTCACACTTGCAGGACTCTCTCTCTCTCTCTCACACACACACACACACACACACACACACACACACACACACACACCTAACACTGGACGCTACAGAACATTACATCAGTTTACTGTTGAAAGACTCATCCCGTCCAGTGTAGACGTGTATGATTATACAGAATCTATACAGATTATAATTATACACATAATTTATACTATTCATCCTGTTCATAAGTTTACACCCCCGGCTGTTAGTGTGTTTTCTTATTGAGCATCAGTGAATGTTTATGTTTTCTGTAATATTCGTGAATTAGGTCTGACGTCCTCAGAGGATTTTAATGACAGAGCCACACTTACGGTAAATGACCTCAAGCTGCTGCACGTGGCTCAGAGAGGTCAGGGAGGTCACAGAGGTCAGAGGGGTCACAGAGGTCAGGCAGGACAGCAGCAGGTCTTCGCTCCTCAGCACTTCAGCTTTGGCTCTCTCCTCGTATGCGAGCAGCGTGTCCGACTCGTCCAGCAGGAAAGGAACACCCTTCTCTACATACATTCTCTACACACAATATATAGAACATTAAAAACAGAAACAGAGCTCTGTAACAGTGATTCACTCATATCCGTCAATCAAGCGTATGATATCCTCTAGAATAAAGATTGTGAACGACACCTTGCAGTCGGTGCAGCGGCAGAGTTTCTCTCTCCAGTGATACGGCCAGAACACCGGAGCTTTCCTCACACACGACGCGGCTCCGGCCTTCAGCTCTTTCCACACGCATCCGCTGCCGTCTGGGATCTGCTGATCCGCAGGAGCCGTCCCTGAATCACCTCGACCCGAGGCTCCGGCCTTCAGCTCTTTCAACACACATCCGCTGCCGTCTGGGATCTGCTGATCCGCAGGAGCCGTCCCTGAATCACCTCGACCTGCGGTTCCGGCAGCATCCGGCTGCTTGTCACCTGACGTCTGATCAGCGCTCACATGCTCTTCACAGAGGCCTTGTTTATTCAGAGCAGAACCTGGAGGAGATCACAAAACAGATCCCGTTTACAAGAGCACAGTGACTGCAGAACCGACCCATGTTTCTTCAGGAGCGCACCTCCTCCAGACCTGCTAATCGAGCCGCGTATGCCCAGAGGAACGGCACTCGCTCCATGCAGCGCACACAGATCATCTCCGTCAGCACCTCTCCGTCAGCCGCTGGAGAATCCAGATGCTGAAACATGAGGACACACTTTAACACCAGAGGCCGGTTGCACCAGCTTGACGTACACCCGGTCGTAAGACTAAGCTTCCTGCGTAGAATTAATCCATGTTGCACCATCTGGGCGTAGCGCACGTCTGATACAAAATCTTAGTCAAAGGTAAGGGTAAAGTTAGAAGTCTTGACTTGTTTCACTGGTGAAAATAAAGATCAGTAATAAAAACGTTGAGACAATGGCGCATCGATTTTATGCCAATGCTTGCATACCAAAATAGCTCAACAATTTTTCTTGTTTCACAATCTGAGTAATTAAATTTTTCTCGGCTCAGCAGTCATGTTGTGTCATCTATTCGTTGGAGCCAATAAACTATCAGTGGAGTAGAACATGTCAGCGTGTACGAGCATCATCTATGCTAAGCGTAGCTGCGCCTAGTCGTAGTTTTAGACTATGCAACAGGTGTAAATATTCATCGGAAAGCTGGACGTCACTAAGTCCAGCATAGAGCTTACATCCAACTTTTTTACGTCCAGCTGGTGCAACCGGCCCCTGAGGATCAGAGGGAGAGAGGAATAACAGAGTGTGTGTGAGTTCACCTTCTCGTGGAACCAGTCCTCACACACCACACACTGGATCATCTCCTCGTTCACCTGGAGAGAGTAGAAACAGCTCATAATCCACTGCAGCTTCATCCCTCAGTGAGGATGATGAGTGTTACGCACCTGATCATCTTCATCCGGATACGGCCGGTCACACGAGCAGTAGCGCCCAAAGTAGTTGTGATTGTACGAGTTCTTCAGGTTTCGCCCTTCTTTTCCCTGAGCATCAGATGACAGAACAACATCAGATCTGAACACACACACACACACTGCCGACCAGACGTCATGTGACGGTCAATAAAAGCTGCCTTTTCAACGTTAATTAGGGATTTTGTCCAAAAAACCCCACAATCATTCTGTTTTAGAAATGCTTTCTATTTCAACGACGTCGAAAAACATAAGCCGCATTTCCACCCCAGGAACTAGGGACTCGGTGTGTTTCCACCGCAGGAACTAGGGACTTCAGGCTGGTACTCGGTGTGTTTCCACCGCAGGAACTTTCCCAAGGAACTAGGGACTTCGGGCTGGTACTCGGTGTGTTTCCACCGCAGGAACTAGGGACTTCGGGCTGGTACTCGGTGTGTTTCCACCGCAGAAACTTTCCGCAGGAGCTAGGGACTTCGGGCTGGTACTCGGTGTGTTTCCACCGCAGGAACTAGGGACTTCAGGCTGGTACTCGGTGTGTTTCCACCGCAGGAATCAGGGTCTAAATGAAATTCCAGGTAAATATTTCTCCCTTAGAAAGTCCCTGCTTGCGAGGTAGTACTTTTTCAAAGTTCAGGAACTTTCAGGGGTGGGACTTGGGCGCTGAACATGCTGATTGGTTGAGTTCATGCCGCATTTTGATTAGCTGACTCCACACAGCATTTTATTTGCGAGTTTTAATGGAGTTTAAAAAATATGACTGATGGACCGACGACGAGGTTCAGGCTTAATTAATCCTAAACTCAGAGGATGAAATCCAGCGGGAACTGTAAAGTCGCGAGCAGTCCTACATCACCGGACTAAGTTGCGTAATCTTCCCGGTACTTTAGACCACAGTGGAAACGCAGACAGCAACAGGTCTGGGGGGGGAAACACAGTTCATGGGACAAATTGTTCCATGTAATTTCGGTGGAAACGCGGCTATTCCTGATGATCTGAGCTACTGATTATGAGGACAGACATCGGCTTCTTAACACTCACCGTATGAAGTCTGCATTTGAAGCCATGAAATTTCTCATTGCCACAATCACAACGAAAATTCCTGTGACAAAACAAACACATGACCAGACAGTAAATGCAGTGAGTGAATGTTTTCTCCTCAGATACTCTAGAGCAGGGGTCCCCAACCCCCGGGCCGCGGATCGGTACCGGTCCGTGGGACATTTGGTACCGGGTCGCACAGAAAGAATAAATAACTTACCGTATTTTCCGGACTATAAGTCGCTCCGGAGTATAAGTTGCATCAGTCAAAAAATGCGTCATGAAGAAGAAAAAACATATATAGCCTAAGTCGCACTGGACTATAAGTCACATTTATTTAGAAATGTATTTCACCAAAAAAAAAAAAAAACAATGTTACGGACGTGAGCGCTCTGAAAGCGGCACTAAAGACTGCTTTAAAACTTTCACAGAGACCTCAAACAGAAGCACAAAGCCTGTCTTTAAATTTAATTGTATCTTAATTTTAATCAATGTTTCATCAACCAATTGTCTGGATTTAATAAATAAGAAGTAAATATATTAGAAAATAGATAATCACGACACGGAGGCGCCGGCGCGTGAACTGGAGCTCGTCTCATAAATGAACCGAAACTCAGCGTATAAGGGAGCCTACTTGCCTCACAGACCTGAGACACTTATAGAAAGCATGAAATGTCTACTTTTAGACAGAGCAATTCAAAACGAACTTCATCTTAGCAGCCGACACTGACATAAAAAAAAAAACTGGTTTATTAGTAAACAATTAAAATGTCTCCTGCTATATTTAACATATTCATAGTCATTAATTTTGCCGGTTCGTTGTGACAGCTTTTAGGTGCTTGATTGGCAGCGCCACCCTTACATGTTACATGAACGCATCACCACCGAAAACATGGAGATTTTTTTTCTTTTGGGGGCATTGTGTTTGTGTTCAGGCTTTGTCAGTTGTCTTTAGGCGCAATGTTACGAGGACGCTGCCGATAAAGTTGCGAGTAGGCCTACACATTGGATTCACATTTATTATTATATTTAAAAAAATACCCCAATTTTTATGCCGGTCGTATCATTTTATTTTGCTGTATTTATCCGCCACACCTTAAAGGCCGGTCCGTGAAATATTGTCTGCTATTAAACCCATCCGTGGCGCAAAAAAGGTTGGGGACCGCTGAGCTAGAGAGTTAGAGACGAGCGATGAATCTCTCAGACCTTTTAGTGTAAAGTTCACACACATCATGACCATCATGACACGCGTTTGCACACGCCAGACACACACCGGCCGGATCCATGCCTTCCTGAACACACGTGTTACATGCAAACACCGCCTGCCTCTTCATGTAGCCCTGCAACACACAACACACACATGAACAACACAACAAACACACCTGAACAGCTGAAGTGTGTTACCTTTGGGTAAGAGCAGTGATCAGGGTCTTTCTCTCTCTCTCTCTCTCTCACACACACACACACACACACACACACACACACACACACACACACACACACACACACAGGTAGTGTGTTACCTTTGGGTAAGAGCAGTGATCAGGGTGTCTCTCGCTCTCTCTCTCTCTCTCTCTCTCACACACACACAGGTAGTGTGTTACCTTTGGATAAGAGCAGTGATCAGGGTATATCTCTCTCTCTCTCTCTCTCTCTCTCTCTCTCTCTCTCTCTCTCTCACACACACACACACACACACACACACACACACACACACACACACACACACACACACACACACACACACACACACACACACACAGGTCGTGTGTTACCTTTGGATAAGAGCAATGATCAGGGTCACTTCCGGCCAGAACAGCGAATGCCTCGTACAGCTCGTCTACTGCACACTGATCCATCATCACACAACACACACACTGCAGAGACAGACTAAACAAACACAACACACACAGGACAACACGCACACACAACGCGACCGCTGTTAGAAATCACGTGGTCAAAACACCAAACGCATGAAGCCGATGAAAGAGCTTTCCGGACCGCAACAACACGTCACTTCCGGAGTCGACAGATTATGGCGGGAATCGTATTCTTGAAAGCACTCTGCTAGTTTCAGTGGTTGCTACTGTGTGGAGTTATTAGCACACATATACACGGGTTTCTTGTATACAAACAATACCGGATGCGCGCGCATCCAAGATCCGCTGAAATTATTCAAACGTTAATGTCATCATTTTATTATTGTCATCAAAGCGCATAATTGTCATGATTGCACTGTTATTTTATCTGACAACAGATTTTTTTCTAAAATAATTAGTTATGGCTTTTAATGTGAATGTGTTTCTGTGTGTTTGTTGTGTTCTGTTGAGCACGTGCTGTATCCCCGCCCCCGCGTTGCCAGGGAAACGTGACGCGTGCTGACGTCAGCAGCAGCAGCAGCACAGGGCTCGCTCGCTCCCGGATTCGGTCAGGGTTTCTCGGTGAGATCTCTCGTGTGTTCCCGCGTGTAATGGAGGTGTCCGTGTCGATGGACCCGCTGTTCCTGGCCTGGAGCTGCTGCAGGAGACGCCAGCTGCAGAGAAGTGCTGATATCTGCTCGAAGATCCTCTCAGAGAGCCCGTTTGACCAGGTGAGAGCGCAGTTAGCAGGCTAGCTGAGGATTAGCGCTCATAAGCTCATTATAGATCTACTGCTGCGATCAGTGTTTATTAAACTGGCTAATGTAATAACAGCCAGGTGTCATTGATCACGTGCTGCTTCACATCAGTGTTTGAAATATAAGTGTTCACACTCTTCTTCACTATTAATGTTTGCCAAGGAGTCTGGTGGTGCTCAAGTGTCTGAGGTAAAGTTAGCTGTCTGTGACCCGTTCATTAGGCTTCTCAGATGTGTTATACTCCCAGTATTCCCAGTGTTATACTCCCAGTGTTCCCATTATTATAGTCACAGTATTCCCAGTATCATACTCACAGTATTCCCATTATTATAGTCACAGTATTCCCAGTGTTATACTCCCAGTATTCCCAGTATTATACTCACAGTATTCCCATTATTATAGTCACAGTATTCCCAGTGTTATACTCCAAGTATTCCCAGTATTATACTCACAGTATTCCCATTATTATAGTCACAGTATGCAGTGTTATACTCCAAGTATTCCCAGTATTATACTCCCAGTATTCCCATTATTATAGTCACAGTATTCCCATTATTATAGTCACAGTATTCCCAGTATTATACTCCCAGTATTCCCATTATTATAGTCACAATATTCCCAGTGTTGTACTCCCAGTATTCCCAGTGTTATACTCCAAGTATTCCCAGTATTATACTCACAGTATTCCCATTATTATAGTCACAGTATTCCCAGTATTATACTCCCAGTATTCCCATTATTATAGTCACAGTATTCCCAGTTTTGTACTCCCAGTATTCCCTGTATTATACTCCCAGTATTCCCATTATTATAGTCACAGTATTCCCAGTGTTGTACTCCCAGTATTCCCAGTATTATACTCCCAGTATTCCCATTATTATAGTCACAGTATTCCCAGTATTATACTCCCAGTATTCCCATTATTATAGTCACAGTATTCCCAGTTTTGTACTCCCAGTATTCCCAGTATTATACTCCCAGTATTCCCATTATTATAGTCACAGTATTCCCAGTGTTGTACTCCCAGTATTCCCAGTATTATACTCCCAGTATTCCCATTATTATAGTCACAGTATTCCCAGTTTTGTACTCCCAGTATTCCCTGTATTATACTCCCAGTATTCCCATTATTATAGTCACAGTATTCCCAGTGTTGTACTCCCAGTATTCCCAGTATTATACTCCCAGTATTCCCATTATTATAGTCACAGTATTCCCAGTATTATACTGGGAATAGGGGTTATGCGGAACGCCCAACGTTCGAACCGGAAAACAGGTATAAGCATTTCCGGTTTGCACTACCGTACGCATCTGCAGCAGCAGGTGATCTCTGAGGTAACTTTATTTTTCACGTTTTTAGAATACAATTCTTATTTCTGTTTTAATTAAAATGTCACGAATGCTTAAGTATCAGAAAAAAAATTTTTATAACAAAAATAAAATGCAGTCTTCATTTGATTGTTTTAATCATCTGAAAGCAAATATAAAAGGTTAAACTACTGATAGCATACAAGTCTAAACTAACTTACTGATAGTTAGCTAACTCTACATCGGGTGCCATTAGCAAAAGCTACATAATACTAACTTACATACCTTCATAATCATGAATAAATGAGGAGGCGTAAAACTTAAATCCTTTATCTAACGGAGTACTCGGGGCTCTGGAAGTCCGTTTGGCAATACGATGTACATCTGAAATGGATAGAATGGGTAGCTCCTGTAAACACCGGCTATAAAAGGTCGCCATTCCTACGCTGTGTTTACCTCAGTAGCTGACGACCGGAAGTAGTTATATCTGTTTTGTAGAACCTGGAAGTATGTTGCGCATAACCCCTATTAGGGGTGTGACGGTCAGTATATAACCGTGAGACTGACGTTTATAGTTGAACACCGTCATTAGAACTCTATAACCGCCAAAACCGTGTTATTAAAATATTTTTTTACAAAAAAATCTTATCATAGAGAATGTTTAAATACTAATTAAAAACAACTGTTAACAGTCTGTGTTATTAATGGTCTACGTCGTTTCCAACTGTATTTGATTCTTTGCCAAGTAGCCCCTGACCGACCGCCAATCATTTGAGATAGAAATAAAAGCTATGGTTATGATATAGTGATGTACCGTCCGTCATTATGAGATTTATTAAACAAATGAAAAACATTTGTAATAATAAACAACGTATCATTACCGATAACTGATGGTGCAGTTTAATTACCCCTTGACTGGCCCTAAACATGTTTGATAAAATAAACATTTACAGTGTGTATATATGATGTGTATTACATTTTAGCTCAAAAACAACTTTAATAAAAGATAGGATCATAAGATGCGCAATATATCGGGAGACATGGTTTTTACCACTTCATTAAGTTTTGCTTTGTAGAAAGCCTTTCTTTAAAGCGAATTTCGTTTTGTACAAATTGTATCTTAATTTTAATAAATGTTTCATCAACCCCTGCATGTATTTAATAAATAAAAAGCAAATATAGCAGACAATATAATAACCGTGACATGGAGGCGCCGGCGCGCCGCGTTCACTTGCATTGCATTGTGAACTAGAGCGCATCTCATCGTGAATGAATGAAACTCAGCGTAGGCCTATGCCTCGTTCATTAGCATTAAACATCTTTGCTGCATCCTTTCTAGAACAGACAAGGGCTTTCTTGCGGCTCGCATCAGCAGAGCATTGCATCATCCATAGACCGCACAACAATCAGCAGATGCGGGCGGGTGCGGCTTTGACATTTGGTCAAAAAACGTTGGTGCGGATGATGAGTTTTGTGATGCGCTTGCGGATGAAATAATACCCCATACGCGTATCTCTATCCATAACAACATTGAACACTACACAAATTTTTTTTTTTTTTTTTTAATTTAGGCGATCAAGTAGCTAATCAGTGTCTGCTCGTTTATTCAAACTCAGTTGTCCTATAACAGACAAACTTCGCAACTCCTGTTGAAGAGTATGATGATGATGATGAGTATGATGCTGATGATGATGATGATGATGAAGAGTATGATGATGATGATGATGATGAAGAAGAGTATGATGATGATGGTGATGTTGCAGGCGGCGTGGAGCTTGAAGACTCGGGCTCTGACGGAGATGGTGTTCGTGGATGAGGTGGAGGTGGATCAGGAGGGCATCGCTGAGATGATGTTGGACGAGAGCTCCATCGCACAGGTGGCACGTGAGTACAGTCATGCACACACACATACACACACACACATCATGACACAGTCAGTGTTGTCTCTCAGCATCTTTAGGCCTTCACAGGAACTGCACTTCTTTCACAGTCCGCGCTTCAGAAGTGTCCAGCAGCATGTTGATCATTCTCACTACTGTTGCCTTCAGAATATTGTGTTGTTTGAATATCTGAGTAAGCACTAGGCTATATCAAAGAAAGAACAGAGCCTCTGCTTTTAATCAAAACACACGTTTTATTCTAGCTTCATGCATTCTTTTTTATCAACACTTGAATGTGGGTCAGTTTCATAGAAAAAAGCAACATTTTGAACAAAACGCTGAGAAAATAGCTTTTTCATCAAAGACTATAACGTGCGTCAGCAATGCCTCTCCTGCTTCCTGCTGATTCTCCTGTGTTTGATCAGGAGTGTGTGTACTCTTCTCCCGCTTCCTGCTGATTCTCCTGTGTTTGGTCAGGAGTGTGTGTACTCTTCTCCCGCTTCCTGCTGATTCTCCTGTGTTTGGTCAGGAGTGTGTGTACTCTTCTCCCGCTTCCTGCTGATTCTCCTGTGTTTGATCAGGAGTGTGTGTACTCTTCTCCCGCTTCCTGCTGATTCTCCTGTGTTTGATCAGGAGTGTGTGTACTCTTCTCCCGCTTCCTGCTGATTCTCCTGTGTTTGGTCAGGAGTGTGTGTACTCTTCTCCCGCTTCCTGCTGATTCTCCTGTGTTTGGTCAGGAGTGTGTGTACTCTTCTCCCGCTTCCTGCTGATTCTCCTGTGTTTGATCAGGAGTGTGTGTACTCTTCTCCCGCTTCCTGCTGATTCTCCTGTGTTTGGTCAGGAGTGTGTGTACTCTTCTCCCGCTTCCTGCTGATTCTCCTGTGTTTGGTCAGGAGTGTGTGTACTCTCTCAGAAGTGGTGTGACAGCGCCCCCTACTGTCTGTGAGCCCCTGACGCCGATGTTCAGGGCATTACATCTGCAGGAACTGACGTTCTCCCTCTTGTGTTGGTTTTGTCAGGTCCAGGAACATCGCTGAGACTTCTGGGAACGAGCCAGGGCGGAGCGCCCACTCCAGCTGTCAGGTGACCTCTGACCTCTGCTGTTTAAAGCTGCACTGTAACCTTCGGCCCTCTCACTATTAAAGCATAATCCAATAAAGATATAAATCAATAAATAATGAAAGACAGACAGACAGATATCTGATTAACTAGGTCTGATGAGTAGCTTAGTCGCATAGATGTTGTTTTGACTTGTTCAATATAAAGTAGTGCTGCACGATTCATCATACGATTCATCATATCGCAGGACGGTGGAAGCCCAGGTTAGTAAAGAAACAGCTGAACAAAACCAAGAACAACCTGTAACCCTAACTAAACTAACCACAATTCCAGATGTGTTTGCCAGTGTTGCGCCAGGCATAAAGAGATCCCCGACTGCATTACGCTCCGCTTGGCAGGAGACATGATGCCCATATACACCGTTAGCAAAGCAGCGTTTCAGAAGATGAAGATTATAAAGCATGTGCTGCTTACATGTCCCTGTACGCCTGGACAGAGTCTGCAACATATCTTATTTTCAGGAGCATACAAATGTTCTTATTTATTGTTCTGTTTATGTTATACTATTGTACTATTGAGACAATAACACGTTTGTAAGTAATCAGGGTTACCGTGGGGTCTAAAAAAGTGTTTACCCTCGTCCATTTCCAGAAACGCTGGCCGCAGAAAGTTATTACAAAGTAGCAAAAAAGTACAGAGTTG
Organism: Leuciscus leuciscus; assembly: GCF_965113295.1. Taxonomy (NCBI): domain Eukaryota; kingdom Metazoa; phylum Chordata; class Actinopteri; order Cypriniformes; family Leuciscidae; genus Leuciscus; species Leuciscus leuciscus. The sequence goes on from NC_138741.1 coordinate 40,467,895, forward strand.
TAGCCTACGAAGCGGAGCCCTAGAGCAGGGGTCTCCAACACGCCGCTCGCGTGCTCCAATAGCTCGTGGCTTGAGCTAGCTCGCCAGAGGCCGTTCACATATCGCGTCTTTTGTGCGCTCAAGTTTGTTCAACTAATTGAAGCGACGCGCACATTTTTTTTACCAGGCGCAACGAGATGAAAAAAACCTTAACTTTTCAGAATGCCGCAAACGCACCGCAGGTCATGTGACAGGAACCAGCCAATCACCCCTTTCCATAACCACATTGAAAGCTCAGTCAACATGAAGGATGGGGGTGCACCCAAACATTACTAATAAATATAAGCTAATGTGTAAATGTCAGTAATTTATCTTTTTTGACTCATTCTTTTTATAAAAAAAATATTCAAAGGCTGAAATATGAGGTTTATCTTTGTATAAAACCTTTTTTGTCAAAACTTTATTTGAACTTGTTCATGTTAGTAGATAACATGTTGCAAGACACTCTTTTAAAATCTGGCCATCATTTTTAATGGTATTTTAATGTTTACGTAAACAACAAAGTGCATATTGATGCTAATCAATTTGTTATTTGCTGTTTTTCAACATAAAACTTGTTGAATTGACTTCATTCTGTAGCATTAGTACTTTTTGAACAGGATTCTGTGATAACCGTGATAATTTTGGTCACTTTAATCATCTCATCATTTCCTCTCTAGTTATGATCAACTATGATCAACTAAAATCAACAATAATTGTGTTTTTACAGTATAAAAAGTAATAATATGCAAAAGTACAATTTTCTATAAAAAGAATATCTACCTCTCCCTCTCTCTCACACACACATCAGATAATCCTAGATAGATAGATAGATAAAAAGATAGATACTCTAATGATCCCGAGGTAACTATCTATCTAATTTGGATAATGCATGGTGTAGGTCTTAAATTTCAATCTTTATGGTCTTAAAATGTCTTAAAAAGGTCTTAAATTTGACTTACTGAAACCTGCAGAAACCCTGGTAATGCAAAGATGTCATTATTTAATTTTGTAAAAGATATTATTTTAATTTTTTAAACACAAAATTTACTAGTTGTTGCTAGTTTGAGTTGAGAAATACACATTCCAGCATTATCACTGATCTGTGTTTCCTTGAGAAACAAGCAAGCTGACTCATGAATTTTTTTTTATTATATCGCATATCGCAATATTGACCTCAATAATCGCAATATGACCTTTTCCCCGAATCGTGATGCTCTAATATAGAGTGATTCCTCTGAATGATTCATGTGTTGCTCATCTGTCGTGGCTAAAAGCTTCTATCTTCAAGCTGTTCAGCGAGGCTTTGGCAAGAACACCTTCTGAAAGAAGGATTTATCCCTCATTATTTAAAGTTTGCTCATTTCAAACAGAAAAGTATGATAATGAGCAGGATCTGTGGTTAAACACACTCGCTGTGTCTCTGAGACTGGAGAGAAGCGTGTGTTCTTCAGAAGGAGCTCGGACACAGAGCGCATCTTCGTGAGAGTGGAGATCATGTGATCAGCTCATATTAGGGACGCCACTATCCAGAAACACTTCATCACAGATATTCACTGACATTACTTTTGTTATTTCACATCTTTAGATTTTACACCTGTATTTGTGTAAATAAGTTTGTCTATTTTAGTATATGCTAGTATATTATACGCTTGTATATCTAAAATGTATGTTTTAATATTAGGCTTTGTTGAGATTCTTTTAAATAAGCCAGTTAAAAAGTTCTGTAGGATTTCTCCAGGTATTTATAACTTCATTCAAATTATGCCAAACAAAACGACAAACGTTTTCTTCAAACTGCGTCACGTACTCCGAGCTTTCAGCGGGAATCTCTTTAGCGAGAACGAGAAGATTAAAGCTTACAGGCTTCCATACTTCGACTGTCGTCTGGGATCTCTAACGATTCGATTCTCTCGGTCTGCACTGGATGATCTCGATATCAAGAGCACATCCAGTCACGAGTCCTGTGTTCTGGTCTCCTCAGTGCTGGACCGTTGATGATGATGTGGTCGAGAACACAAGATCGTTGAAGAACACGCATTGAGAAACGGCCATAGTCTGCATGAGACGAATGCACTGTATAATACAGTATGAGTGCACTATTATAGCACTGTCTCCCAGTTAAGAGAGGTTAACCAGACTACCTTGCAATCCCACAGGAATGTAAATACATTACATTAGAAATATATTACTGCTGTATAATAAAATAATGTATGTAGTGGTCAGATGAGTCCCTAGACTCACACGAGTGGGTCTTGAGTTTGATCTGTTTGCAGCAGTTCTCAAAGTAAAGCAGATTTAGCTGGGCTTCCCTGTC